>NC_080418.1:34241056-34541674 GCF_029873635.1 Malania oleifera | reverse complement strand
GAGTACCCTCCTACACAACACTACAGTTTTGGTTAGCGTAGTCACCAATAAATTGACATCTAGAGGCTGAACTTCTATTTCACATATCTTGATAAAATTTAGCCTATGAAGAAGTGAGTTGCCCCTGAATCAAATTGAACAATAGCTTTATTCGACAAAATAGAAATGATACCTGTCACCACATCGCCTGTTGCCTCTACATCTCTCGGTGTCAAAGCATAAATCCACGTCGGGGCAGTATTCCTTTGCTGACTACCTCGGGATGCCTAGTTGTCTCCTCGGCATGGTTTAGGAGCAGATGCATTATCTAGCTGTGGACAACAGTCTCGTGCTATGTGGCCAGGTCAACTGTATCGATAACAGATCACCTCTTTAACCTGGCATTCTCTTGGGATGTCTCCTGTAACACCTAGGACAGGGAGGGCACAATGGTCTATCCTATATAGCTCGGTCTCCCATCACCTATCTTGGAACTCCACTGCCACCATGCCTCCTCCAAGGTCCCTTGCTGGTACTTACTTGAAAATCAGAAAGCGTGGGCCTCTTCCTCTGGCTTGTGCCTCAACACCTCATTTTAGGTTGGTCTCTATCACTGTGGCTTTATCTACTAGATCTGAAAAAGTCTGGACTTGGAAAGCCACTACCTGCTTAGAAATACCTTGCCTCTGGCCGCTCTTGAATTTCCTCACCTTCTTTTCCTCGTCTGGCACCATATATGGGGAAAAATGGGGATAGTTCAATTAATATAGCATCATATTGTTGAACCGTTAGGTGTCCCTAAGTCAAATTCAAAAATTCTGCCACTTTAGCATTTCGGGTAGTAGAGGGAAAATGCCGTTCAAAAAATATTTCCTTGAAGTGGCTCCAGGTCAAAGCTATAGGTATCAACCTCTAATCTTCTAGAAATCTCACTAATCTCCACCAGTGCTTAGCCTCCCCTTTTAACTTCAATGTCACAAATCTGCTCCTCAGTACAAGGGAGAACTATCAATGTCTCCTTAATTTCCTGGACCCAGTCTTCTACCATGAATGGGTCGGCTCCTCCTGAAAATGATGGGGGATTCATACGTGTGAACTACTCAATCATGCAGCCCTGTTCCCATGAATTCCTCGCTATTCCTGTCGTCACTTGTTGGGTGACACTACACAACGCCGTATTTGAATCTCCACCGCCCATTTAGAAGGCGCCGCATCATTTTCTTCACCAGCATTTGTATTGCTGTTCCCAGGATCCATCCTAAAAATGGGAAAAAATAGTCTTAGAATCCTATAATCACAACACGTCTAATGCATTTATCTATCCAAGAACCATAAGATGTCCTCCTATACCAATCATCTTAACGTCCTTGTTCCTAGTTTAAGATTTAATCTTACCACTCAGAAACAAGAACCGGCGATAGTTTACCATGACTTTCCTAAAATCGTCATCTCGGAAAAATCATAAAAACCACCATGGAATTTCTTGCCTCCAGGCTGCGAGACAGAACCCTAAATTCCAATCTTAACCTCCAGGCAGAACACTCTGGTATTGTTATCTGCTAAAGTCTGCACGCCCTGATTTATATGTATTAGTACAATAAACAAAAATAATAAATCAAACATCTCTGATACCATACATCAACAAGACCCGACCTGACCCGAAGTGGGGGATACCAGGCGAACCTGCCCATCACTTATAATATACCAAGTAGTGGAAACACACACACACACACACACACATATATGCACATCTAATACCGAACACAATACCGGAGTACTAACACCATCAAAATACATCAGTAACTCTCTCTAGATCTAGACTTTAATACTTTTCCAGGTGTCCCAAAATATCGCTATACATATGATAGATCTCCCCAATACTTACTCTTTTATCTCCCCAATACTTATCTTTTCACATAGTCAACCAGGCCTGCCCTGGAGCTTTCCAAACTTGATTCCTGGTATTCCCTGAAATGTTAAATTTATAGGAGTGAGACCCCTCTCAGTAAAACGGAATCGATTATTGACAGTGTGAGGTAACATAAGTTTGGTATATCAAAACACATTCGTCAATATCTTTATTTCAACTAAGAAAACATGTAGATATGTACTCATAATATATATATATATATATATATATATATATATATATATATATATTCAAAAGCTTTCATTTCTCATAAACATGCTCTAGCTCATGAGTATCCACATGTATATAATATAACTCATCTGTAACTCATGGCTGTTCATCATATCTGTTGTCATAGAATCAACACATCTGTAATAAGGCACCATCCTGAGGACATTCATATATCATCGTCATGTATTCACCCCACATGACCGGGTTGTGCGGCCCAAAGGCGAGACCTAATTGTGGTTGGCCTATTAGGTTAGATCAAAACTGAATGCGTCTGTAGTATGATTGACCTACCACAGCCTGGGCGGGACTCCAGGGGTGGTCGACACACTCTGCAGGCCCAATCGACTGCCACTACCACACTCTATCTAAGACTTGTGGTTGCACTAACACAATCACTAGCAACAGTACTGTGCTTTTTGTATATCACTAGTCCATCAGGGTTCTCTTTTCCACATGTCTGTATTCATATTTCATCATATCTGTGTATATCTTATCATGTCTGTATTTATCTTATTTCATCATATCAGAATAAATCGTGTCTGTGTATATCACATTTCATCATATCTGATAAACATGTTTGTATTCATATTTCATCATATCTGTATTTATCTCATATCATCATTTCTATATAAAACATATCTGTATAAACTATATATCACATATCGTCATTTCTGTATAAAACATATCTGTATTTTTGGTAAAAACTCATCATCACATATTTCAGTTTAAAATTGTTATTTCATATTTCTCATGCCACCTAACTGCTGAATGATATTTCATAATATAATAATCAAAAGGAAAATATCCATATCATAATATTTCAAAACTATAAACAATATTTTCATTTTCACGTACTTTAATTCAACCGGTTAACTCCCAAAAATATTTGTTATAATTTATTCCCCTTACCTGCTTATTGAGAGAGTGCCTGTAGGAATCCTAAACTGATGCCTGCGGAGATTAGAGCTTAAAACCCTAAAATCATATTTTCCAGTTTAATCAACTAAATCTCAGATTAATTACCTTCCTAACATTCCAAGGGTAGTGACCCGATGAATTATATTAATTAAATAATAAAGGGAGGGGAGGATAGAGAATGGTGAAAGGAAACTCAATAGGGCCTCATCGACGAACAGGCTTACTGGGCTCATCGACGGGGACACGTGTCTCGTCGACCAGGAGTTACTGAGAGGGCTATTTCAGGGCTTGAAATTCGTCAACGAAAGTTATGAGTTTGTCGACGAACTTCCTTCTTGATCTCGTCGACGAGGTGACATGTCTCGTCGATGAAGGTCAGTGTATAAGTATGCTAAAAAATAGATTTTCAGCAAAAAAAAATCGTGCAAAACTCTTTCTCTCTCTAGGTTTTCGACCCTCTCCCCTTCTTTCTAGAATTTCGGCACTGTTCTTCATCGGATTGACGATCCAAAGCCGCCACGTCACTCCTGGGAAGTTTCTCTTCAAATCTACTGGAGTGGATTGTTGGCAGGGTCAACTTGGATTTCATCCCAAATTCGGGGTAAGGCCTTTTATTCAATATTTGGCTTTCCTGCAGTTGTAGAAAATGTAGTAGTTGAAGAAATATTGAATTATCTTTTCTATGAGATGTTGTTTATAGGGTGTTGAACGGAGAACCCTGCGGGTGTAGGATTGGTTTTTTGTAGGGGCTTTTTAGAAATTAAGGGAAATATGCTATGTTAGGAAATCTTAGTATGATTTTAGTAAAAATTATATGTTTTTACCAGATTATTATTCAGTCCATGAAATATAGTTTTCAGAGCTTAAGAATCTTAATATTTACTTGTGTGGCATGAGTTAGTAACAGAATAGTACAACATTTATACAGTTTACAAATACCATGTTTATAGTATATTAGTGGAAATATCATGAGATATATATATTTTATAGAATGATGAATTTTCAGTACACATACAAATAAAAATTTTACAGTATACTCAGAAACATATATATTTTTAGCAATTTCAGAACATCATGATTTCAGAACCGTAACACTCATATACTCAGATATTTAGACAGCTATTTAGTTATATAGAAACTAAATATTCAGTCAGTTATTCAGATTTTCAGATAAATTTTACGGGGTCATGGTTATTTCAAAATCATGGTAAAACAATATTATAGAAATATAAGTTACTTATATAGTATTAGACTCTGATGGACCAGATTCAGTCAGTAGAGCACGGTACCATAACTATATTCAGTTTAGAGTGAAACCACATTACTCAGATAGTATGTGGTATTCAAAAGTTGATCGTGCCTACGTTGTGGACAGGCTCCCCTTCAGATAAGGGTTGAGGAGGCCGATTTGATTGTCGGAGTTCAGTTGACTTATTCTGATCGGCCAACCAGGATAGGTCCCGCCTATGGGGCCGCACAACCCTGTCATGAGGGGTTAAATCATGACTTTTAGTTATCCATCTAGGAAATATTCTCAGTTATTATATATATATATACATATATGATGAGATTTACAGAAAATAGACATACCTATAGATATTAGAAATATTATGAATAAAATATTCAAGAAATCAGTTTATGTTAAGCTATATAGGCATAATTTATATCGTAACAGGTATATGGGTTTTCTCATATTCCGTTATTTATGGTAGTTCTAAATTTGATTTTACAAGCATGTAACTCCTTTGCCACATACTAGCAATAACATATTTCATCTTACTGAGTGTTAACTCATCCTAGCAATTTAATATTTTTCAGGTGATCCAGTTAGGTGAGCAGATCAGGCTCGCGGATAGAGGGGGCTATGGTGCTGCCCTGTCAGTAGAGTGAGTATTTCTGAGAGGATTATTCTTGTAAGGCCCTCGTTTCAGTTGAGGGTATTTTTGTGGGAATAGTTGTATGTGTATAATTTGGGAGTATTCTGGAACTTTGGTATTGTATATATATGGTTATGTTTATATGAATTCAACTTCTTGCTGTTTAGGTTGATGGTTTTATTTGAATTAATAGGTATCAGAGTAGTGGAATTTCATAGTATTTATTATATATATATATATATATATAAAATAAAAAGCAGGTCATTATAGTTTGGTATCATAGCCTAGGTTGCTAGGTTCTGTAGACTTTAGAGTGCAGCGGAAGTAATACCAGAGTATAGAAAAGAATTTGAGGTTTACTCTATGGTCTGGGTACAGGATTTTCGTGGTGATTTCTATGTCTTTCCTGGGGCGACGATTTCAGAAAAGCCATAGTAAACTATTTTCAGGTTGTGTGTCTGGATTACAAGATCTGATTTTGAATTTAGAACATGGGTGATAGTTAAGTGTGAATATAGGATTTCAGTTGAATGAAATAGATTAGGTTTGTACAGGAGATAAGGTTCTTAAAGTATGTCCCTTGTTTTTCAGGATGGACCCAGGAAGCAGTGGTACGAATGCTGAGGAAGACAGACTAGGACCTTCTAGTATAGGAGGTGGAGATACTAATGCAGTACTGCGCAGCGTCACCCAGCAGGTGATGGCTGAGATGGCCAGTAGCTCAGGGGAGCGTAGTTGCACGATCGAGCAGTTTACGCGGATGAAGCCCCCATCTTTTTCTGGATAAGATGACCTGATTATAGTTGAAAATTAGGTCCATGACATTGAGGAGACGCTGACAGTGCTTCCATGTACGGATGAACAAAATTTTGTATTTGTAGCGTTTAAACTGATAGGAGAGGCAAAACGCTGGTGGAGATCAGTGCAACTGATTGAGGAGTAGAGGCCAGATCTAGTGTCGGTGTCATGGCATCGATTCAAGGAACTACTCTTTGAGCGATATTTCCCTGCTATCGTTCGGAGCGCGAAGGCAGCAGAGTTTATGCACCTAGTACAGGGGCATATGATGGTATCTTAGTACGCAACTTGATTTATTGAGTTGTGGTGATTTGCCCCACATTTAGCACCAGATGAAGAGAAAGAGGCAAGAAAGTTTGAAGATGGTCTGAGGTAGAACTTGTTTGAGTAGGTGATTGGTTTTAGAGCTCAGACATTTGCGGAGGTTGTGGATAGGGTTGTGATTATTGAGAGTGACATACAAAGAGGTATTGCAGATCAGAGTTAGAGAAAGAGGCCCCCACTTCAGGGTTTTCAGGCAAGTTCTAGTCGGGGCCATGGAGAGGAGGCCGTGATAGGGGAGATCAGAGGCAAACGGCTGGACCTCGTGAGAATCAGGATATACAGACCTTCCCAGTATGTCAAACGTGCAGGAGACGACATTTGGGGGAGTGCCAAGTAAGGAGAGATGTTTGCTATCATTGTGGGAGACCTGATGACATGGCACAAGCATGCCCTAGACAGTCGATCCAGGTTCCAACTCCTAGACCATATCGGAGAGGTTATCAAGCGCCACGTGGAGGCTAGCAGAGGAATGTAGCCCCGATGAGGGTTTATGCTTTGACGCCGGGTGATGTGGAGACTGCTGTGGATGTGGTGACATGTACTTTTACTAGTCTACCATATCGACTTATTGTTTAATTTGATTCAGGTGCTACTCATTCCTTCGTCTCTTCATTCTATGTCAAATTTTCTGGAAATGAGACCTAGTTATTAGATACAAAATTGTTAGTAGCTACACCATTGGGGACAGTGTTGAGGTGTTGAAGAGTGCTTTAGGGTTATCTAATAGAAATTTAGGGGAGAGTGTTACCAGCTGACCTGGTCGTATTAATATGCATGGGTTTGATGTAATACTGGGTATGGATTGGTTGGCAGTTAATCAAACTAGTATTGATTGCCATCAGAAAGAAGTGATTTTTAGTCCCCCCGGTGAGCAGGAATTCAGATTCGTTGCTTCACGTGTACATCCCTCGTCATAAAAAGTGTCAGCCATGCCGCCGAGCAGTCTGCTCCTAGACGGAAGTCAGGGATTTATGGCTTTTGTAAAAGAGGTATAAAAAAATGAATCGAAGATTGATAGTACATCAGTGGTAAGGGAATTTCCAGATATTTTTCTAGAAGAGCTACCTGGGTTGCCTCCCGAACATGAGGTAGATTTTGCTATAGATTTACTTCCAGGGACAGTGCCGATTTTTAAGGTTCCTTACTGTTCGACTCTAGCTGAATTTGGAGAATTAAAGGATCAGTTGCAAGACTTGCTGGATAAGGGATTTATACGACCCAGTATATCGCCATGGGGAGCTCTAGTATTGTTCATAAAGAAGAAAGGCGGGCTTATGAGGATGTGTATTGATTACAAGAAGATAAATGGGGTCACTATTAAGAACAAATATCCTCTACCCCATATAAATGATCTGTTTGATCAGCTCTAGGGCACACGAGTGTCTTCCAAGATTGACTTCAAATCAGGTTATCATTAAGTGAGGGTAAAGCAGAGGATGTCGCGAAGACAGCCTTCAGGACTAGGTATGGGCACTACGAATTCCTTGTTATGTCATTTGGTTTGACGAATGCCCTAGATGTATTCATGGGCTTGATGAATAGAGTTTTTCATCAGTATTTAAACCAGTATATAGTGATTATTATTGATGATATACTAGTTTACTCGAGGAATTTTGAGGATCATGAGGCGCACTTGAGACAGGTACTGCAAACGCTCAGGAAGAAGAAGTTGTGTGCCAAGTTTAGTAAATATGATTTTTGGCTAGAGAAAGTGTTATTTTTGGGTCACGTGATCTTATGGGATGGTATTTCTATGGATCCCAGTAAAATTGATGTGGTAGTGAATTGGGCTAGATCGAAGAACGTTTAAGAAGTCAGAAGTTATTTGGGACTGGTAGGCTATTACAGTCGATTTGTTGAGGGGTTCTTAGCCTCAGCAGGGCCTCTCACGGGTTTTGACTAGGAAAAATGCCAAATTTGTATGGGATGAAGAATTCGAGTAGAGTTTTCAGGAATTAAAGCAGCGACTCGTCACTGAACCAGTACTGACGATTCCATCAGGAGGTGATGATTATGTAAATTATAGTGACGCGTCTTTGAAAGGGTTCGGTTGTGTATTGATGCACCATGGTAGGGCGGTAGTATATGCTTCCAGGAAGTTGAAAGAATATGAAAAGAACTATCCTACTCATGATTTGGAATTGGCTGTGGTGGTGCATGCACTAATGATTTGGAGGCATTACTTGTATGGTGAAAAATGTGAAATATTTTTCGACCATAAAATTTTAAAGTACTTTTTTACGTAAAAAAAATGTTGAATATGCGGCAAAGAAGATGGTTAGAACTTATCAAGGATTACAATTGCACCATCAGCTACCACCCAGGTAAAGCAAATATGGTGGTTGATGCACTGAGTCGTAAATTAGAAGATACAATGCAGTTAGCAGTAGTAATTCAACACCCAATTTAGATGGCATGGAATTAGTGGAAGATGATCCTCAGACGTTTATTGCCAATATGGTTGTGCAACCTACGTTATATGAAAAGATTAAAGCCACTGAGGGGAATGACCTAGAATTAGTAGAAGTAATAGCCAGAATACAGGATGGTTGAGGAGAGGAATTCAGCATTTCAGATGACGGGGCTCTGAGGTTTCGCACCAGATTGTGTGTGCCTGTGGATGATGATATTAAAAGAATGATTCTAGAAGAGGCTCACAGATCTCTATACGGTTCATCTTGGTAGTACTAAAATGTATAGAGATCTACGAGAGTTTTGTATGCCTTGAACTCCATTTGATTACTTTGCTTATACTTATGGCTTAACTCTTTCCCCTTGTTTTGAATGATGTCCAAAGGGGGAGAGATTGTGAAATGTGGCAAAGATGATATGTAATATGCTCTTATATGATGTATGTTTCAACTTACGATGAATGATATGTAGATGATATGTATCTTGAACTTATGATGAGTAGAAATAGTCATGTTGAGTATTGCTATTTATGATGAGTAAAAATAGTCATTTCGAGTATTTAATTGAAAGAATGCTTATAGTAAAGGGGAGCTTTTTCATAGGAACCCTCATCTTTACTCCTCGTTTGTCATCATAAAAAAGGGGGAGATTGTTGGCCTAACTGGGTTTTTCAATCTTGTTTTGATGACAACAAATGAAGGATGTTTTAACTTGTGTTGTTGAGTGGCTTTATTTCATGTTTAAGTAAAGGGACACTCATGGTTAATCATGGAAAGTAAGCTTGAAATCAAAGTCAAACAAGTGAAAACTTCTCAATATATTGAAGCAATGAACAACAAATGAAGAGCTTAAAGGCTAAGCAAGACTTGAAGTAAAGATTGAACCTCAAAAGGCTGTAAGACTTAGTGATTAAGGAGATCATGCTCAGAAGAATGTTTGTAAGTACTTCAAATTCATTACTATTTAGATATGTGAAACTTTTTAGGATAAGAAGACTTACAAACAATTTCTTCTAAAACCCTTGAAAATTATTTTGAAAGAGTGATACTTAAGTTTTTCAAAATGAACTAGAGTTTAAAAATTAAAAATGAAAAAGAGAGGAATGGTCAGCCGACTGACTAGAACACACCATGTTTAGCCAGCCGACTAACAAGCATAATGAATGGAAAAACATTTGTCCATCCGATTGACCATTTTTGAATTGGGATTAGTTAGCCGACTGACTCCTTGGTCTATCTAGCCGACTGACTATTTTGAACATAATTGAGTCAGTCGATTGATAATTTATCAGAATTGTTTTTTTTTAGAGACAGAATAGTGTCAGCCGCCTGTCTAGCCGACTAACAATTTATCAAAATTATTTTTTGAAAAACAGAATGGTGTCAGCCACCTGTCTAACTGACTGATTAGTACAAAAATGACCCAGTTGAGTGAGTTAGTCTACTGACTCTACGGAAATTTTAAATTTTGAAGTATAAATTGATTCTATGATTTAATATCTTTTGAAAAGTTGCCTAAATATTCCATGTTAAATGAGGAAACTTTTCTTTAATAAGTCTATAAATACCTCTCTTCCTCAATGAAAATATATGCTCAAGTAATACATGCTTTCTACGCTAAAGTTCTCCTAAAGCTCATACTTGCTTGCACTCTTATTGGGGGAAACTCTACGAAATTTCTGGTTGATTAAAAAGCTTTGGTTTTGATTTGCAACTAAATCTCTATATCAATAAGAAAGAACCATTGATGACTTCTAAACCTTGAGCTTCACATTTTATATTTAGTTTTGGTTTTGAAATACGATTAGTGATTTAACTTGTACAACTTGCTCTGTGCTTGAGAGTGTTTTTGTACGCAGATATCCATTCCTTTCTACTAGATCTTTGATGGTTCAAGGTATAGTTGGATCGTTGCACCAAGCATAGGTTGTTGCTTGGAGAGGTTTCTCTTCCTGAAAAAGAGGTTGGTTGTTGTAAAGGTTTTTGTTCCACCCGTAAGGAACAAGGTATAGTGAAATCCTTAGGTGGTTGATCTAAGGCGAGGATGTAGGCTGGGGTAAGTTGAACCTCGTAAAAACACCGTCTCACTCTCTTCTCTTATTCTCTTTAAATTCTAGCAACAATATAAACTATGTGGATGTGTTAATCTTACAAACAACCTTGGATATTAAATAAACCTAAAATTAAAATTGATTGGGCTGATTATCATTGATTACGGAAACCAAAAAGGAGTACGTTGGTTGATCAATTCCTTAATTCTTTTAACTAAGGGTTTATTTAAAATATGAGTTATTGAAAAGAGTGATTGGATGTTATTTTAATTTTCAATTCAAAGGTCAACTACAGGACTTGCACATTCATATACAGGACTGCTGAATATTGCAAATCATATATTGATTACTTGTATTGTGTTTGTTTGGTTTGAACAGTTAATTAATTGGTTGTGTATGTTGTGGTTGTGGATTGAATAGAAGAAGTAAATGTTTGTGTGGATTTCCTAATCAACAAGATTATAAGTAGTCTTTAAAAGAGTTGTAAAAAGTCAAGAACTCATAAAAAGACTCTAAGGAATTTTAAATAACCCAATTCACCCCCCTCTTGGGACTATACCTTAGGTTTCAACAATCCATTAGACTGAAGGTATTTTAGACTACATCCATACAAATGTATGGGTGCCCACAAAAATGACTTCATTGGGTGGTATGCATTATTTTGTCACTTTTGTTGATGATTTTTCCAAGAGAGTTTGGGTGTATTCTATAAAGCATAAAAATGAAGTGAGTGATATTTTCCTTAAGTGGAAAAAATTAGTTGAAACTCAAACTGGTAGAAAGATTAAACGGCTCAGATAAGATCGTGGTGGTGAATACAAGAGTGACCCGTGTATGAAGGTATGTCGGGATGAAGGTATTGCTCGACACTTCACAGTTAGAGATACACTACAGCAGAATGGGATGGCAGAGCACATGAATCGGACTTTGCCGGAGAAAGTTTGATGTATGTTGTCTAATGTTGGGTTGGAAAAAAGGTTTTGGGTTGAGGCTATTAGATATGCGTGTTATTTCATCAACCGTCTACCATCATCTGCAATAGGAGGAAAAACATCCTATGAGATATGGTCTAGAAAGCCTGCTAGTGATTATAATTCTTTACATGTATTTGGTACTATGACTTATTGTCATGTTAAAGAATCTAAGTTGGATCCAAGAGCCAAAAAAGTAATATTCTTGGGGATAAGTGCAGGAGTCAAAGGATATCGTATTTGGTGTCTTGAGACGAAAAAAATAATTTTAAGTAGGGATGTGACTTTTGATGAACTTATAATGATGAAAAAAACAATACGCAAGGAGTCAACAATTCAAGAAAAGACTAGTGGTACTCAACAACAGGTGGAGGTTGAGATAATTTTGGGAAACCTAGTGAGAAATGAGACTACACGATGTAACACTCTAGTTACGGTGGGGAATAGTGTACAAAAAGAGGAGATTTCAATTCAAGAATCTTCACAGCAACAAGAATCAATTGTTTCTCAGAGGCCAAGACGAGAAATTCGAAAACCTACTCCGTATACTGTTACGGTGGCCTATGCACTTCTAGTTGTGGATGATAATGTTCCTTGCACTTCCAAACAAGAAATGAGGAACTTTGAATCAGACAAGTGGAAAAGAGCGATAAATGAAGAAATGTAGTCTCTTCATCAGAATCGGACTTGGGAGCTAGCCCAACTGCCTAAGGGTAAGAAAGCAATTGGTTGCAAATGAGTTTATGTAAAGAAAGAAGGATTTCCAAATGCAAATAATGTTCACTTCAAAGCTAAATTGGTAGCTAAGGGCTACACAGAGAAGGAAGGCATTGATTAAAATGAGGTATTTTCTCCATTTGTTAAACATTCTTCCATTCGAATTTTGTTGGCTTTGGTAGCATAATTTGATTTTGAACTAGTTCAGCTCGATGCGATGTAAAAACTGCATTTTTACATGGCGATTTGGAAGATGAATACTATATGACTTAACTAGATGGATTTCAGGTTTTTAGAAAAGAAAATTGGGTATGTAAACTTAGGAAATCGTTATATGGTTTAAAACAATCTCCAAGACAGTGGTACAAACAATTTCATCAGTTTATGATGAGTCATAAGTACATCAAAAACAAACATAATCATTGTGTTTATTTTCGCAGACTACAAAATGGATCTTTTATATATTTACTCTTGTATGTTGATGATATGTTGATAGCTTCAAAGAATAGAGAAGAAATCAACAAGCTGAAAAGTTAGTTAATCCAAGAGTTTGAGATGAAAGATCTTGATAAAGCAAAGAAGATACTTGACATGGAGATTCGAAGAGATAGAATGAGAGGAAGATTTAGTTTGTCTCAAAAACAATATTTGAAGAAGGTTGTACAGAGTTTTGGCATGTCTGAGTAGTCAAAACCAATAAACACTCCTCTTACTCCTCATTTCAAATTTAGTGCAGTTTTATCTCCTAAATTAGACGAGAAACGTAAGTATCTGTCACAGGTTCCTTATGCAAGTGCTGTTGGAAGTCTGATGTATGCAATGGTTTGTACTAGAACTGATATTTTACAAGATGTTAGTCAAGTGAGCAGGTATATGCATGATCCGGGTAAAGGACATTGAAAAACTATGAAATGGATTTGGACATATATTATGAATACGATTGATGTTGGTATAGTATTTAAGAAAAATTATACTATTGAACAATGAGTTGTTGGATATGTGAATTTTGATTTTGCAGGTGATTTGGATAAACGTCGATCAACTACTGGATATGTTTTTACATTTTCTAATGGTCCAATGAGTTGGATGTCTACCTTAGAGTCTACCATTGCCTTGTCTACAACAGAAGTAGAGTACATAGCAGCTTCAGAGGCTGTTAAGGAAGCTATTTTGTTGTAAGGTTTACTTGAAAATTTGGGAGTTGTTTAAGAATCACATTGTTGTGCTCTGTGATAGCCAGAGTGCTATTCATTTGGCAAAGAACCAAGTCTGTTATGCAAGAACGAAGCACATCGACGTTCGGTTTCATTTTATGCCGGATATTATTGATGGAGGCAAGATACTTCTTCAGAAGATTGCTACAACTGAAAATCCCATAGATATGTTGACCAAGATTGTGACAACAATCAAGTTCAAACATTGTTTGGACTTGATCAATATCCTGTAAGTCTGAATATTTTTGGAAGGCGTCGATGATGTGGAATTTCAAAAAATATTGGTGACTGAAATATTTGTTGAATTTATTGTCAAGGTGGAGATTTGTTGTTTTTTGTCCTACATTGGTAGAAAAAGTTGTTTTGAATTTTTCTTTGTTTGTCCCATATTAGTGAGAAGTATTTTTTGGACTTGAGGTTGAAGCTATATAAAGAGCTAAACTCTCCATTTGTAAAGAAGTAGTGAATTGATCGTCGACGCCCGAGGACATTGGTAATTCTGTATCGAACCTCGTTAAATTCTTGTCTTGTTCTTTTTAGTGTCCTTTGTTATTAGTTTTTGCATTACTTTAGTTTCTTATATATTCTATAACATTAGTTGTAGTATTGGTGTTTGGCACAAGTGGCGTGTCCAACACAACATACACCCTCTGGTATAATTGACAACATAAAGGCATGCCAAAAAGATGTTTATGACAAACGAGTGTCCAAACACCTTTTGATGATGTGGGTTGAGATGATGGGTTTTGTTAGGATTGCCAAAAAAATGTTTATAGCAAACATGTGTCCAAACACCTCTTGGTGATTAGGTGGATGGCTGGTGATTGGATGCAAATGGGATAAAGTAGACTTGTTATTCCAACCCCTAATAAAGGTGCAGGGATAAGGAAAATGGGAGTCGTAAAAATGTAAAAGGAGCGAGGTGAACGAATATATATAAGAATAAACAAGGAGAGGGTGAGAGAGACATAGAGATTGGGAAGTAGAGACAATTAGAGGTAGGACATAGAGAGCTAAATTTACACGTACAAGGGTTAAAGTGATAATTGTTTTGTCATGTTATATGAAAGTCTCTTTACAACATAGGTTGCAAACTTATTTATATCCATTTAAGGTTAAACCTACATCAATTCTACGATTACAAATCATAAATTTAGGTCATTAATTCATAAATTTGGTATTTTTATAAACATTAAAGGCATAATTATTATAGTTGACAAAACTTTCATGCTCGCCCAATGCTTGTTTGCCTTGTTTCTTGATGATTGGATAGACCTTTTGGATGACTAGGCAACCTTTGTCTTCTAATGACTGCCCAACCAAGTGATACGTTTATAGCAAAAAAAACTATAGCTTGTCTCAATTCCTCGCTGCATGTTCATCTCTATTCAACTTTTGAGCTGAGTTGAATCCTTGTTGACAAGTACAATCTTTGGTGGATGAACATTCAATGAGGCGAAGATAGATTGAGAATTTTAGTTGCATGGTCCTCTCGTCTTTATTACAATCGCTTGCTGTATAAAGCAACTCTTCACCTAAAAAAATGAGATTTTTGTAAACAAGGCAATTTTGCTACGTAATTGTATCCTATGGATGGTTGGGAAACTAGTGATTTGCCTTACCTGAGCAGTCACCTTATTTTAAGCGTGTGCACAAAGATTATGCAAGTACGAATACAATAGTTATACCACCTTTTGTAAAATTCATCGTTGTTTGCTGGAGATCTAAACCCAACAACCACATTAAAGTAAAACTATAGGGTAAAAGTCAATGTCACTTGTAGTAAATTTTCTTTTTAAGGGACATATTCGCAAAGATGGCTCTTGTGAAACCAAGTATGCTATGAAGGAATCATCATGCTTATGAAGAATTTGTATCAAAATTAAAAGGAAGGCAAAAAAAAAAAAAAGGAGGTAGAAAACGCATATGGCAGAGCAAAGGGTGAGCACACAAAATATTTGACGAAATACTGAAACCAAATTTTGTATATCCCTTCCACTACCCATGATAACAATAAGAAAACCAATAAGCTCTGTGAGTTAGCGGGGATCGTGGACGGTGAGAGTTCTCTATGAGCCAGTAAGGACCGTGAATGGTAATTGAGATATGTCTTAGGGGTCAGGTTGGCCGAACGTCTGACTGATGCCTCGAAGCCATATCCGTATTCGAACTTTACCCTGATTAGCAAGACTTGGAGGCGAAGGACGCTGATCCGTAGGTTTGGTGTTGTACCAGGGGATCCGAAGGACTCGTTGGTGGCTAGAGTTCATATGTAATAAAAAAATAATAATAAAACCAATAAGCAGTCCACCTACAGTTGTGATCATCGAGATGCCAAGTATAAACTATTACTAATTAATGCAATGACATGAGCCATATATGTTGTATGTAATGGTAGTATCATCCATTCTTTATAATAAAGAAGTAGGAATCAGATGGATTTTGATGATTTCAACAGTTTTCCTCTCTTAGGAATTTCGACCATGAAGGAAAGGTGCACCTTTATTTATTTAAACTTGGTCTCCATTCCTCTAAATACCAAAAATACACTTTAAGAAAAGGTAAAGGTTTTATTTTTGCTAAGAATAAGATTTTCTTATGCAGTAGTTTGCTGGTGTTCACTGGAAGTTTTTCTAATAAAATTAAATTTACAGCTGTTTGCATCTTTTATGACAAAAACTAACTGCTTAGCTGTGTCATTGTGCACAAATTATTCCAACAAAATGGCTTGGTATATATATGCTTCTTATACCCTACTTTCATAGGGGGTACATGTCATGTTTAGATAGTAAATAGTATATACTTACATATAGATAATAATCCTTTGAAATAAAATACTTGGACTCACTTAAATTAATTTGTAGAAATGAAATCATGTATGATGCATATGCATGAATAATATGCATTGGGCGTATGCATGGCATGTGTGTGTGTGTGTGTGTAAAGGTGCATTCCTTGGTATATAGGAGCATGTGTGTATATATGAAAGTATGCATGTGGTATATATGTACGTATGCATATATCTATATTAGAATATTTATTTTTATATGGATATGTATAGAGGTAAAAGTATTTATATAATTGTATGTATGTCTATGTGTAGGAGTATATGTACTTCTGTGTGTGTTGACTCATGTTTTAGCATATGTTTTATTTGGTCTTCATTAATAATCTCCAAAAAAAAAAAAAATTAGAAAATGTGAAAATCCCAAACATATCAAATTTGTTTTCTCTTGATTCTCAAATCTATTTCTAGTTGATGATGGGATAAAGCGAGGAATTTTATTATATAGCGCTTTCTTTTCCTTATCCCTATACACGACAGAAGCTTTTAACCTTTGAGAATTATATGATTTGTGAAAGATTATGGTTCTGACCAACAGATTTATACTGAAAAAAAATCATGTTTTATTCATTCAGTGTTAGAGTTTTCCTTTTTCCAAAATCTTTTAAAAACAACCAAAAAAATATGTTCTCCAATGTTTTTTTTTTTTTTTTTTTTCTCGATTTTAAAAGGTCGGTGATGAAGGCCTAGGATATCTAAAACTCATGCACTTCACCACACTTTTCAAACTCCAACTCCTGTTTTTAAAACCATTGTCATCACTCACTGTTTCTAAATATCGATAATAAAAGCTTAGCCTCCTTTCCAAAACTCTTGGTTTTTCAGGTTGATAATATAAGTATGATGTTTTCAAACCAACTGTTTTCCTCACTCACCATCATCACCTTCATGTATTCATAAGAAAGACTTAGGGTTCTTAGGCCAATTCCTTTTTGGAGCAATACTTTGGGCTTCTTAAAGCCATGTTGAAGTGTTTAATTAAACAATGATATTATCACACGAGGACCAAAAGAGGTATTTTCTCTTTCATTTTATGTTCCTTTTATTTTTAAGGGCAACACATACGTAATTGCAGTAAATTTTCTATGAACAAGCGTCATTAGGGATGTTGAAAGGCTGATTATCACTGAGGTGGTTGGCTACTCATCTTCCATAGGCACAAATGTACTCCTGAAGTCTATATTTGATTTTTCACATACTATTTTTAGGGGTTTTTCTTTATTTTCCCTATGTTTCCAAAAAAAAAAAAAAAACAATAAGCTAGCGAATTTGTATTTTAACTATTTTACCCCTTTTTATTCAAAAAATCTTTCTTATTTAGGGACTGTCATTCCCTCTTCATTTGCATCTCAAACAGAATCCGGTGTCAACAAACAATGAGTTGATATTTCATTTTTTTCTTTGTCCATTTTTTCTGCTTGTTCTCCTTTGTTTCTTCTTTATCTTCAAGCTCAATAAGGCATTGGTCTTCAATTTCACCATATTCGTTATATCTTGCCTCCATTTCAACTATATTACATTGATGAGCAAGTTAACAATTTCCTGATGCCAATCATCATATAATATTTATTTCAACTATATTACATTGATGAGCAATCATCATATAATATTTAAAGAGCATTCCAAATATCCTAAATCGTATAATAAATAGATATATTGTTAAATTCATCATATAGGGCACTACATAATATGTGCATAGCTCTTGCATTGATGGCATGTAAATGCCTCTCATTTGTGTCCCATCTATTTCTAGGTTTAGACATGGTCTCTCAATTTTCCATCTTAGTTAGAGTATACTGATCTTGGATAATATTCCACATTTCAAAATCAAGAGATTGAATGTATATACTCATTCTAGACTTCTAGTAAGAAAAAATATTTCCATTAAAGAATTGTAGTCCAGTGGTGGAAGGCCCCTCAAATTGAACAAAAATTTGTTGGTTGCCATGGATCCTCTAATATATTTGAGTCAAAAAGTAGAGTTAGGTTTTGATACCAATTGTTGGCCCAAGTGACAACTCAAAAGGGGCTGGTGAATTAGGTTTAAAAAAATTAATGAGCTTGATTACACTATTTAAAGAAAATTAAGCAAAACAAGAAAATATACGAATATTAAGGTAATTGAAGTAAGGGAGAGTAAGGATAGAGAAATGCTAACTCTTATTACAGTGGTTCAGCAACCAACCTATGTCCAATCTCTCAAAGCAAACCACCTTGAGGTTCCACTAACCCCTTATTTTTCGAAGATCAAGGAAATCGTCCGTTGTTTTATATGGAGACAAAGAAACCAATAATACCCTTTGTTTTTTTAGAGATATGACAACCAATTGCAAGAATGCTTAAAACAAATTTCCTCATTAGGAATAATTTCAAATTGAAGCTCACAAGAGAAATTCTCAAAGAATATACAAAATTATGGCGTAAGATAGATTAAGAGAAAGTAAAGCTTTTAAGCACTTGATAATTCAATATAAACCAGCACTTTAATGTTTTTAGGCTTTAGAGAGCATATATATATATATATATATATATATATATATATATATATATATATATATATATAGAGAGAGAGAGAGAGAGAGAGAGAGAGAGAGAGAGAGATTGAAGAAAAACTAGTTGTTTTCTACTATATCTAAAAAGTCTTGTCAAACTAGTTGACCACTTCTTAGGTCTGGTTAATTGCTTACTAAAATTGGGACTAAAATTTATCTTAAAAAAGGGACTAAAATTGGTTTTAAACGGGTATTTCCCTTTAAATTGTTTGATATTTTATATTAATCTTTTGCTACTTTTTGAAATATGATAAAAAAATTTGTGAAATATTAATTCGTTGTGATGTTTTGATGATAAACAGAAAATTTATTAAATTTGAGCATGCTAATGAAAAATTGCCATTAAAAAAATTGAAATCTATGAATAATGATCATTTTGGAAAATGAATACTTTGGACAAGTTTTAATGAATATCTTGACATGATTGAAAGTATTGAATATTTTATTGGTGATATTAAAAATTATTGGGAATATGAATATCTTGCTTGAATTTAAATGAATATCATATCTTGATTGAGAATATTGGATATATAATGATGAGCTAAACATATTTTATTGTGTACATTGAACTTATTGGAATATTTTGTTATGAAAATTAAGCATACTGTGTTGAAGAATATTGAACATTTTATTGTTGTGAAAATTAAGCTTATGTCCTATTGTAAAGATTGATCGTATTGAATATATGGATATTTTTTGATGAATTTTATTCTTAGGACCTCCCATTTAAAATACCTTTTAATACTTACGAAGGGGGAAGCACTCTAAATAAATATCATAACATTGTTGAATATTGAATATTATGATATTGTGAATATTGGTCATAATGGTTGAATATTTTGAAAATATTGGTTGAGCTTATTGATCGTATTGAACCTTGAACATTTTTAAATGGTTGTGACTATTGTGAAAATTGAACTTAAAATTTTTTTGATAGAAGTTTAAAATTGTGAATCTTTTTCTTGCTAAATTCATATCCTTGATCTTTTCATATTGATAATGACAAAGCGAGAGAAATTTTTCAAGCATAGAAAGGTTTTTTTAAAGTTATTTGGTAATAATTCTTTTTGAAATAACTTATGATCAGAAAAAATTGGGACCAAATTTTTTACACATATCCATGCACTAATTTAGTATCATTAATTTGTCATAATTTTGACTATGCTAAAATTTTTATATGGAGCATATTGATATATAGTTCTACGATGAACATGTTATGGATAAAATTGAAACTCTGTACTTAAATGTATAAAATTTTTAGCCTCATCCCTCATATTTTGGTTTTGACGATGTCAAAGGGGGAGAGATATGAAAAATAGAAACTTGTATATGATTTAAATGATTTATATTTATTCTTATTTTTAGTGAATAGTTTGTCATCATCAAAAGGGGGAAGATTATTAGCCCCAAGGTTTCATTAACCTAATTTTGATCATAACAAATTATTGTTTATTAATGGATTTGTACTTAAGTTGGTTTTAACATGATTAAGCCCTTGAAATTGAAGAACTGAGAGAAGATTTGAAAGAGTTAAAGTTCTATTTATTTGTAATTTTATTCTCTCGATTATAATGTGTCTTAAATTGTAAAAGTTTAAGAATATTAAATACATGGGACAAATGAACTAAAACTAAAAAAGTCAATGGAATATTGAACCAAGCTTTGCAGACAAGGGTTGTCAATTGGCCCATAAAGGGTGTTCTACTGGTCCAGGAAAAAATTGGAGGTAGTTAACCAGCTTCTAGCAGGTCAACTGGTATATCAAATTTTTCCTACAATAGTAATTTTTTCCCCTCTAACAGCTATTGAGCAATCAATCGAGCCCAAGAAGCTGTCGAATGGTCTGACTAGACTTGTTTCTTAACAAGTAGAAAACAACGAGTTTATCTCTAAAACCATCATGTGATTTTCTAATTGTTCACCCATGACTTTGGCTTTCCGTCTAGTGTTGTAAGGATGCAGGGATATTGCCTTGTCATGCTCAATGTTGGAACCTAAGGATTTTGTTATATTTCTTGCTCTACCACTCTGACACCTTGTTATTGTAGGCAACTCAAATATAAGAAAGGACCCCATTGGCAATGACTATGAATGCATAACTATACATGAAATGCATGAATGTAATACAAGCTTAAACAAACTACTTTGCCAAAATTCTTGGAAAAGCCTCATCACCTAATAAAAATTCCCAATTCAACCCAATTTTTTATATACAATCCTCACAACTTAAGAATCGAGTTGTCTTCTTAAACTTGCGACATATTTATTTTCCTTTGCTGACTTCTATTTAATTTAGATCTTGACAAATCATTTCTCAACTAAGAATTCTTTTATCTAGCCCTATCTTTCCCAATAGTCATACTGTTTCTTTGAACTTCCAAACTCGTTGAGGCAAGACTTGGCAACTAAAAGCCCCCTCTAAGGAATGAGAACTACATGAGGATATACTGGTTGGATATTTAGGAGGATTCATTTACTTGATGCACCAACTTGAGCAGTTTGCCCCTCAATCACATCAATTTATTCAATTCAACTACTTTTTTGATGATTTTGACAGACTCCAAGATACTAATGAACTTATATTTCCTCTTTATTGTGTACCCCTACTGAGTTGTCCATAGGGTGATTTGGGACTTTCAAGAATTTTGACTAAGTAGCATGTATGCTTAGTATGAATGAAAAAATGTGAGACACCACACTAAGGAATTTAATCAAATATGTTAGCTTTGGTGTATTCCCAAGAGGGGGGGGGGGGTGTGAATTGGGTATTTAAAAATTTGTCCCTAGGTCAACCAATCAAGCAGCAACATTACACAAAACTAAGGTCTTTCTATTTAATTATAATTCCAATCAACACATGTACTACATATAATGAATCAAGCATACAACATACATGTGCTGCAAAATAAATGTGTGGAAATATAAAGAATACGCATGATATGTTATTGGGGTTCGACCAACTATGCCTACGTCCCCGCCTCTAACTCGCAAGCCTGAGGATTCCACTAATGCTCACTTAACGGGTGGAGCGACACCTAATACAACCTGATCAATTAGCACAGGGTTGACCTCAACCTTTACAAACTCTCCTTGCGGGGCAGAGAAGGCCCTAGGTCAAATTTGCAGGGCAGACCCCAACCTTTACACAATCCTTACTGGGCTGGATTATCCCCACCTTAGGCTACGCCTGGAAATATAACAATATGTTCACTTAAATGGTACAGTGATTATGCTTTCATGTAAAGCAGATATGTACCCCAATACGCACAGTATACTTAATTAATCACATACAAATCAACAATGTAGGTAATGTAAGTTCAGTGATGCAAATTATTGTGCTATCAACACTCAGTATAATAAAATCAGTAATATGCTCAATAGTGTTCAAAACAAGCAGTATCTTGGAATTTAAGCAATGCACAGTTCAGTAGCAAATCAATATTACAAAGATATGAATAAGATAATCAAACTAGTTCAATAAGATTTTACTTAATGAAATACGCACGATACTAGTTTGAAAATGTTTTGCTTGCTTGAAAAATATTTACACAACAAAAACCAAGCTATTGGACACTTGCAACAAATATGCAAATTTCCTAAGCTCATTTAGTTTATCCCAGCACAAGATTTATAATCAAAATCTGTGGGATAAACTTAAGCTAAAACTCCCTAATAAAAATATTGCAAACAAACAATCAAATGGGAGTTTCTAGCAATCCTAGCAATCACAAGCACTCTAGAAATGTTCTCACAATCTCAGAATATATCAAGGAGGTGAAGATTTGAGAGTATTTGGCCAAAGAGTGTATTTTGAAAAGAGAGAATTTTGGCTAATGTAAATTGCTAATTATTGACTAATCTTTGCAAATGAGCCTATATTTATATGAAGGGGTAAAATTTCAACTGTTTGGGATATGTTGGGAATAATTAAAAAAGTCTCAAATAGTTGAAACATCATTAGCCCAATTTAACCTAGTTTTACCGCGATTAAAATTATTTTAACCTGCTAAGGTTCGGGTGCCTGAACCGAGGTTTGGTCACCAGAACAGACACAATAATAAAAGTAATTTAAATGAGTTTGGTCACCTGTGTCATGGTTCGGCAGCCCGAATCAAAGTCAGTAGCATTGCTTCGTAACTTCGAGTGCTTGGTCCTATATTCGGTGGCCCAAACTCGAGTGTTCAGTCACTCGGGGCTCTTTTTGAACTAAACTACTTGGTAGCCCGAGTTTGTGGAATGTCCCTTTCGAAGGGTTCAGGTGCCCGTGGACAGCACGCATAAATAAGTTCGGTCACCTGAGAGCTCAATTCAAGTGTTGACTTCTCAACAATTTGGGCGCCCGAGGAGTTTTTGAACTCCAGGGGTTCGGTCGCACGAGCTGTCACAAAATCCCTAATAATATTCAATTTAAGCATATTTTTAACGCTCTTGTATTTTGTATGATATATGTGAGAGTGTTGGGATGTAGAGTTATACTAGGGTCTTACTGAGGCTATTTTAAGATAGTCTCAAAAATCCAACGTTGGTCGACCAAGGGTGCCCTAAGGTCATTCGGTCCTTATGGTCAGTCTATGGCATTTCTAAGCTTACAAACCTACATGTATGACATGCAGAGATTATTACAGAATATATTCCTAGTTACTATTATATATCCATATTACATTAATTGACTTTACAATATGAAATAGAATCTTCAGGGTCTTCAGGCTTCACTTCAGGTTGTTGCATGCCATTATATGAATATTTGCCAGTAAGAACCTGCACACAAACTTGGCAACCATTAAATACCTGAGTATTTGTTATAATCAAAACAGGGTATGACTCATGAGGTCAACAAGATATAAAAAGATTGGACTAAATCATAGGAAGAAGGATGAAACTTGTATTCTAACTTGAGGTGGATTTATCACTTATAGGTTTTTTCTGAGTAATATCCTAAGGGAGGAAGCTAAAGTCAAATATGTGTGGTTCAAGCTCTATACTCGGCCTATCAATAATAGGTTTCTAGCATGTCCCCTATCCTTACCTAATGGGCTTGGACAAAGTATAAACTCAGTGGAGTGGTTCGTGTGCCCCCAAAGACCCTGTCTCATGGGAACCAGCGGTACTACACCCCTATCTATTCCTAAAAGGTAAAGTCGGGGTAGGAAACTCGTGAAAATGTGTGTGCTCACATAAATTTTTAAAATCTATTTCCAAATCCCAACATTTCATCAGAACCTACACATGCTTATCCATTCATCCATATCATGCATATAAGACTCATATATACATGTAAAATATTCACAAGTACATGACAATTATCCATATTTACAAACAAAGCATCATGGAGTAATCAAAGGACCATTAAATTCATATTTGTGGTAATTCACAATTAATTAATGGCTCGACTTTCTAGATCCCTAGCAGAGTCGCCAAGTTACCGCAACATGCCGAAGAAGGGTCCGAAATGGCGGTGAATAATAATATTAAAACTCGATGAAGTTGCCACTAACTTGTTATTTACAAAGTTTCGGTTAGTTCACCTAACTACTACTCGTCGATTGGTCTCTAGAGTAATCCTAGGCCAAGGAACCAATAGTCTCATTCTATTTTTTACCAGAGTTGAAATTAGGAGTTTAGTTATGTGAGGAAAAGGTACTAGCACCCCCTAAACACTCATTTTACGAACAGTACTTAATTAATCATGAATTATCCCTAAATCGAGTATAAGCGTCTTTAATTAACTCCTTTAAAATAGACAAACAAGCAAATCAATCAATAAAACTTTAAAAGGAAAATGAAAATCACAGTACGATTTAAGAATGTCTAATAAGACCTAGAAACAAGGGGATCTTGTTTACATAAATCACTCCTCAGAACTAATATAGGTGATGTCTGAAATACCTTTTTATCCTTTGTTAAATCATTGAGACGTACATGCAAAAATCAAGTAAAATCAACAAATTTTAAGCAAAAGAGTCTTTAAAAATATTTCCAGATTTTTCCAAAATTTTATAGAAAATTTCTAAAATTTTCCAACATTTTTCTAAAATTTTCAAGGATTTTTAATATTTCTCTTCATTTTTTGGTATTTTATTTTTCTATTTTTTAAAATTTGAGTCAAAATAACTCAAATAATTTTTCTTTATTTTTTTTTAAATTATTTTTCCTAATTTTTTTTCTAATGTTTATGATTTTTCTATTTTATTATTTTTTATAATTTTCAAAAATAAAAAATCAATTAAAAATAAAATAAATAAATAAAACCAATAGTTCAAAAAATCATATCGATTCAACTAGTCTGAACTGGGTTCAACCCAACTAACTAGGCATAGTTGGCTATGTGTCCACCCACAGTGGTGACACGTGGTGCTCTTTATATTTTTTTTATTTCACCTTAGCAGGGTGATGTTAGCTTAACGTCACTCGCCACATGGCGGCGTTCTATTTTTTTTTCCCTGAAATTTCTGTAGTGGGGGTGACATCAGTATGATATCACTTGCCACATGGCGGTTCCTAAGTGACTTATAATATTTAATAGAGATTGCTGTCATGACAGCAGTCCAGCCATCCAGAGAAAATACAAATTAGACAGTTAAGATTGCACTATGTTGCTATCTGAACAAGCGACCTTGTTGTGCCACATGTCACCGTACGGCCAATGACATGTGTCCCACGTATTATTATATATACATTTTTCCTTTCTCTCTCTTCTTTTTCCCATTTTACTTTCTCTCTTTTTCTTCATTCTCTCCGTTTTCTCCTTCTCTGCTCTTTCTTTCTCGCATTCCCTCTCTTTCTTCCATTTTTCTCTCCTCTACTCTCTCTTCTTGCATTCTCTCTCTTTCTTCCAGTTTTTTCTTCTTCCTCTTTCTTTCTTTCCCTGTTTTTTTTTTCTCTGCCTATTTCTCTTTCTTTCTCTCAGATCTCTCTTTATTCTCTTTTAATTCTCTCTCCCGCTCTCTCTTGGATCTCTCTCTCATTCTTTTACCTTCGGCTAGGTCTTTCTTTCCTTTTTTTTTTTTTCTCTTTGTTTCTCTTACATCCACACAGTTTTTTCTTCATTTTTTATAGATCTCGCCCAAGGAGAAAAATGGACAAGAATCTACATTTAGATAAACATATAAGTCCTCATGACTTTTCTTTATTTATTTATTTATTTATTTTTGTTTCAATTTCTTTTACTTTTCTTGCCTTTCTTTTTTTTTTTTTTCATTTTCTTGCAAACCAAACAAGCTGATGGGATTGTGTCCATCAACCTGAGTTAGGTTGGGTTGAGTTAAGGGGTAGGTTAAGTCAAGTTAGGTCTAATTGGGCTTGACCTGTGATTGGGCTGGTCTGAGTGCTTGGGCCTAATCTATGATTGGGTTAAAGGCTAATTGGGTCTAAGACTTGGGCTTTGGGCTTGAGCTTTGGCTAATGGGTTATAGGATTTGGACTTAAGCTTGTTAACCAGGCCAGGCCTCGGGGCTTGGTCTGATTGGGCTTGAATTTTGCTTCTTAATTATTTGAGAATGAACTTGAGCCTAACCGTTTTGGTCCATTTGGGTTTTGGGACATTGGGTCCCCTTAGGTCCAGTTAAGTTTTGGGCCGAGATCAAAATCAAGGGTCAATGGATCCAAGTCCAAATTGGACCTAGGTCTCGGGTCTTTGGGTCTGTAGGTCAAATCTTGATTAATGAGTCGGGTCAACGAATCAGATCCGGTTTAATGGGTCGGGTGAACAGGTCAATTTCAGAACAAAATTTTGGCATTTTTAAATTATTGGATTTGTACAATTTAAAAGCAAAATTGAACATGAAAAAAAAAAAAAAACATGAAAATAAAACAAAACCAACCTTAGTCTTCAACTCCTTCAATCTTTTCACCCATCTTCAATTCTTCTCTGCCACTAGTTTTTTTCTTGAATCTCCTGAATTCCTCTTCAAACCTTCGGTTCCTTCAACTCAGCAATTGCCCCTGTCCTCTTTGATTCCTTCAATAGCTTTTTGAATTCCTCTTATTCCGTCACAGTATCACCAATTCACGATCTTTATATCTTACCCTCGATCAAAATTCGTACAATTTGTTATACGATATCTCTCTATGTGATTGTGTGTCCTCACAATTAGAAGTCTCTATTTATAGCCTTAAGGGATTAATTTGAATCAAATTTGATTGATCAATCAATTTTTAATTTCTCAATCAAACTTAAAAAAAATTATCAGTTTGATCAATCAACGTTCAATTACATTTATCCTGACAAGCATCTTTTATTTTTGATTTTCCTGACTATTTCTCCTTTATGCAGGTGCCAACTTGGAAATGGAGAATCTGATTATTTTTCTTTTTCTATTTTTTAATTTTTTATTTCTAATGTAAAATTGATTTCCTTGTATCTCAATTTTTTCCTATACGTTTTATATTAGGGAATAAAATTTTGCCAAGTTTGTTATATCAGTCTTCGATAAAATGGGGTGTCTATTGTTGGGCTTTTGTGGAGCCTAGTTGCGTTCAATATGGATGATGACCCGTTTTGTAGCCCATTTGGAACCCTATGCGCAGCATATAAAATGATTATTTTTGTGTGATTATGGTAAGCGGTCACAGTTCGTGAGAGAGCGAGAGAGAGAGAGAGAGAGAGAGAGTATTGTACCGCCGCACTCTGTATTTTTCTTCCTGATAATAGTGAAATCCCTGCAATTCCGTGGACGTAGGCAAAATTATCGAACCACATAAATACTGTTTTGTGTGTGTGATTGATTTTTTTTTTACGTATATTCTTTCTCTATTGTGTTTCTCACAGGTTTCAAGAATTTGTTGTTAATTCCCAGCCGTCTACGGAGAAAATATGACTAATTAAAAAACCAAAATACCTATCATGCAATTTTACAATGCATTGACTAACATAGGTAATTGAACTTACAGTCCTTCTTGATGTCTTATGAATAAAGGCATTATCCGAATTTGATTCAAGAAGAAACCACACTGAATGTAACTTGGCCACCGGCGACATTGACTTTCGATTAAAAAAAGAAAAGAAATGGCTCACAACTATGATAATAGAGTTACTTTCCTAGTAATTATCCCAAGAAGCTCAAGTGAGCTTTTTGAGTCAAATTTAAAGTAACAATAATAGTAATAATAATATCAGCAAGAGTGGCTAGGAATGGACCGTAAGATCACCCCAGTGATCAATTTTTATGCTTTGACATCAAGGTACCATAAGGACAAAATACCTCTTCATCTTTTTAGAACTAAATAAGCCAACACCAGCCATGCAAAGTTGGAACGACGGGCAATTTCAAAATTGCTTGTAACAAAAGATGGAGATGTATCTACACTTAAAGAGGACAAGCTAGAAAGCCACAAAGTAATAGAAGTCTTGGTGTCAAAACTGTTCAATTTGAAGGAGAACATGGCAAACCGGAAGTAATGCAAAGGGTACTCATCATTTGGTATCATTATCAAAAATTATAAAATAAAAAATAAAAAATAAAAATCAAAAGGCGGAGACAGAAACTAAAAACTAGAAGTTTGGTTAAAATCTAGTTTTAAATTTTCTCACAAATAGTTGAAAATCAATCGCAGAAATAAAAAATAAAAAACTAGAAACATGAACAAATGCATTTTGTTAATCTATTTTTGCACTGCACAGAAACAAAAAATAGAAAATAGAAAAAAACAACGATACCTAACAGGCTCTAAGTTTCAAAGGATATGTTTGAAATGTCACTCAAAATGCTAACCTTAGAAATGTATGTCTCATTAATGAATAAAATTTGATTTGGAGGATAAGAAAACTTATAAAGTAGATTCAAGAAGGTGCATGCTCAAATAAGTTGGACAGCTTACAAGAAAAGATGTCCAAAAAAATACATAATTTGTGATATATGATAACATTAATCCGGTGAAGGGAAACCTATAAAAGAGCAAACACAACAAATAATCACATGGTGTTGCATAGCCTAAACTAAACAAAATTCATAGGTGCTATTTTAGAAAAAATAAATATAATTTTATTTTCAATTGTTACAAACTTAAGAATTCAGTTGAATTCTATAGTTGAATATGCATTTGGCCAAGCATGTGAATTTTTTTGTAAATAAACCCTACTTAATTAAAAATGTATATTCAAATGAGATGAATCCTATTTTTTATTTGCACAATTGCATTTTAATAGGTGGATCAAGCACACCAATTCATTTGTGAATAAAAACATGAGAATATAAAGGAAATTGTGTAGTTTTCTAACAAACCGTCGATGATTTCTATATACCCTTCGATGGTTGCTTCAAAGATTTCAAACATAATATTTACTAGTAGAAAATCGTAGACGGTTATGCATGTTGCTAAATTACTGAGAGTCCTAGGAATTGAAGATTGGCTGATATCCGATAGTCTGCGAGCACCTGAGATTCTTTAACTGTATTACTTGAATATTTGTTTGTATTTAATATTCTAGGATCTTTTTGATTTGGTATTTAAATACTTTTGAATTTGTTACAACTCTACCTTGTACTAGTCCTATATATAGTACATCTCTACATCAATGAAAGTGTTGCATTTTCTATATGGTATTAGAGCTTTTTCTCTAACAAGCTTTCTTTTTTTTTTTTTCCCCCTAATGGTTGTTTCCTCTGAGTTTGTTATTGTCAACGCTCTCGAGCTTCCGAGGAGTGGCAATTCTCCTCTTATTGCCATCAATGTGGGCTCCCAACTTCTTTTGAAGCTAACCCCTTCCAAATTTTCTTTTTGGCGCACTCAACTGATGTCATTACTCATTGGCTATGACCTTCAGGGCTATCTTAATGGTATGTTCGTTATGAACCCCATCTCCCAACACCTTCACTGCCAGCTAATCTTCTCTAGGTGTCTCTAATCTGATTTTCTGGCATTGGCTTCAATACGATAAGTTGATCCTTCACGCCATCTTTGAATCTATCTCCGCATCGGTTATGCCGCTCATTGCCACTTTAACAATTGCTTATGATGCTTGGTCCAAGTTGCAACAATTGTATGACAATCGTTCACACACTCGTGTTATGCAACTTAAGGAGGAGTTGATTCTCATTCAACGAGAGTCTCGCTCGGTCTTGATGTTTCTCCATGTCATCATGGTTTTAGTTGATGAACTCGTTGTGATTGACTCTCCCATCTCAGCGGATGACATTATTCTGTATGTCCTTAATGGTCTTAGTCATGAATTTTGTGAAATTACAGTGCCTATTCGAGCACGTGAGACCTCTCTTACGTTTAAGGAGCTTCATGACATGCTAGTTGGCCATGAAAGTTACTTGCGACGTGTTGATGCTTCCAATTTTGCACAGTTGCCATTGCAAACACCACTCAGCGCCACACTACCGCTTCCACATTCAACCGCAATCAACATTCCAGCCCTGGTTCCTATGGTCAACATCGCTAATAGGGATCAACAGGCCTTGACCATTTCCTTTTCAGATATGGTGACACGTGGATGACCTCCCAATGTCCAGAATCATACAAATTATTTTGTAGGTACACATGGAGATACTTGAAGACTTTTGGTACGAGAATACCCTAATCGATATATTGAAGCAAGTTCGAGTTCAAGACCCATATGGGCCCCACTTGTAGGCCCCACACAGCCTAATGGGCCCTACATGGATTTGGACTTCCTTTGGCACATGTTTGAGTTCCAAATTTGAATTGCAATAATGCAAGACAATTAAGCTTGAGTTGTGTGCCTATGCATTGGAATTCCTTGTTTTTTAGTAAGTATTAATTGTGTTAGGTTGAGAGTTGTTGAGAGTGTTTAATGCTTTGTCTCCCATGCTAATTACTAGGTTGTCTTTTAGTGTGAGAGTTGTTAAGAGTGTTTAGTGCTTTTTCTCCTATACTATGTCTATAAATATCCTTCTCATTTTAAGATGAAAGGGAGTTGAAGTTGACTATTGAAGAAGTATTTCTTTGCTTGAACTTATGAAGCTTGTTCCTCTCCTTATGAGTGACTGGTGTGAGGCTACGACATTCTCTCCGAAGATCAAGTGGTGGGAGACCACTCTATCTAGTGACTTCATCATCCCCTCTTCCATCAAACACTCTTACGGCCTCCATCAACACCACATGACCACCACCAACATACACCCCCAAGACCACATTCCCTACACTGCATAGTTACATTTATATCGGTATTTCAAAGCTTGTATGAAGGATTTATAGCGTGGTCTAAGACTTGTGTTGAACAATGTCAAGTCATCCAACAAATCTCTTGGTAAATTAGGTATTTTCTTGAATCTTTTTTTATTTTTATGAACCATTGCTAGTAACCTAAAAGTCCATATTTGCATAACCCATTTGAATCCATAGATTACAATATTGATACTTGTTAGTTAAAATCAATTGTATGAATATTAGTTTGTTAAGCTAGAACTTGCGATCTTGGCTTTGAAATTAACATCTTTACACGTAAAGCTTGATTCCTTGATCAGTAACTCTTGGGACTTATTTTTTGGACAAAACACATACACCTTTTTTAAAATCCAACAACATGTGAAAGGTAGCATGATTTATGGTGTTTATGCTTAGTTAATTAAATTATTAATCCATAGTGTTTTAGTGTATGTGCTTGTTTAAGGGTTGAACCATAGGAAATAGGTCGATCCATCCCATCCCACATCATCTTGGTATCAGAGCCTAGGTCGAATTAGGGAAACCCTCTAAGTCCCAACATCTTCATTTTTTTCTGCCACTAAACTGATGTGCAATTTTCTCTATAAAAAAACTTCCCATCTTCAAAAAGGTTAAACACAAAAGTTGTGGAAAATTTTCTTAACTTTCTTTTAATACCAAGATCACTATATTTTGAGTTCTCTAGAAAAATTTATACTGCAAATACTGAAGGGCATTTGCGGGTGAAATTGTCCATCTATTAGCAGCTCACAGGATTTCAATACTAATTGAAACCGTCGACAGTTTCAGGAAAATCGTCCATGGTTTTTACTTAGAACAACCCACCTAGATTTTCAACGTTGGGTACTTGGAACTTAGTTAGGTTAGGTTTACACTTGACCCTAATTTGTGTGACCAAACCTTATTCCAAATAACTTCCCTAGTGTTGTTTGAATCCTTCCCCAACCTTTAGGATGTCTACTCGAACCAGGAATCATTATTGTGGTCATAGGAATGATATGGACGGTGATACACTCTTAGATGATTTACATGACCAAGTCCATATCTTAACCCAAGACTTGACCAATGCACTTGCAAGAATTAAGAGGCTAGAAGCTAGTTTAGATCCTAACCCACCACAAGAAAATCTAGGACAACCTGGTGGTTTTGCTCCCTAGATTGATGGGATGGAAGTTCATTGTCAACCTCTTGCCCTCATAGAAAGGACACCACCTCTAGAATGACCTCTCATTCCTCCCCCACAAATACTAAATGCTCCTAGAAGGTTCCAATGTCATAACCCTTATGTTCCACACTAAAGTGATGAGGATTATGATGAAGATTTTCAACCAAGGAGACCATATCGTAGGGAAAATCATGATCCGGATATGGATGTGATGAAAAGAGTAAAAATTGAAGCCCCTACATATGATGTTCAAATGGATCCAAAATTTTTCAGGATTGGCTGGCTGAAATGGATTCATACTTTGATTGGTATAAGATGAATGACCCACATCGTGTGAGGTTTGCAAAGATGAGATTAATCGAGCAAGTGAAACTTCATTGGGTGAATGTCAAAAGGCAAGAAGCTCACCTTGGTCATAGGCCCATAGAACATTAGGGTTTGATGAAAGAAAGGTTGAAAGAAAAGTATATCCCAATCTCTTATAGGGAACACCTCATGGATCAAAACTATAGCCTTAGGCAAGGAAATTTGAGTGTGACTAGATACATAAGTAAGTTTGATGAACTTTCCATTAGGTGTGGTGTGGAAGAAAGCATTAGTCAAAAAATTTCTCATTTTAGGATTGGCTTGAAACTCGAACTAAGGAAAGAGTTGTTTCTCCATCACATTGACTCACTTGAGCATGCATTTAATTTGGCACATGACTATGAGCAAATGAATAAAGCTCAAATGGGAAGGAAATTTGGAAACACCTCCAATGACACTTACTAGAGAAAGTCCACATCATATGAGAAGACTAAACCCACCAACATGGGTCAAGTAACTTCTAGAGGTAGCAATCCCACCATCCAATAACCATTGGACCAAGGTAAGGCACCCATGAATAGGACATCAAAGTAAAATTCTGGGAATGATGTGTGCTACAAGTGTCACAAAAGAGGTCACTTTGCAAAGCAATGCCCAATTAGAAATTTGGCACTTGAAAGAGCGAATGAAGAGAAAGATTCGGGAGAAAAAAAACCTTATATCCCTGAGGAAGTAGCAAGTGAGGATGAGTTATCCATCGAGGAAGATGAAAATTCTAATTTGAATGTTATTAGATGTATTGTGGTGACTCCTCAAGAATAAGAAGATTGGCATTGCACTTTTGTTTTCCATACTTACATCAAGTGTGGGAGTAAAAGTTGCAAGATGATCATAGATGGTTGTAGTTGTATGAATGTTGTGTCAAAATCCGCAATTGAAAAGTTGGGTTTGATAATTGAACCCCATCCCCATCCTTACAAAGTTGCTTGGGTAAATGCAACAACAATTCTTGTGAGCCATAGGTGCTTAGTCTCCATCAAGATTGTGGACTATGAAGATGAAATCGGGTGTGATATCCTTCCTATGGATGTTGCCCATATTCTTTTAGGAAGACCTTGGCTTTATGACCTGGATTTTTCAAGCAATGGTCGTGCCAACACCTATACCTTTAGGTGTAATGGGAAAAAGATTGTCTTGAGTCCACTCAAGCCTAAAAAGGACAAACAAGACAAGAAAAAGAAAGACGTGAAAGGAAAAAAGAAGGTTGGAAATTCATTGCATATTTTAAGCAAAAAACAATTTGAACAAGAGAGCAAAGAGACACGGGTTGTCTATGTAGTGGTAACCAAGGAGAATAACTCCTTTATTCCTGAACATGAGACACCACATGAGGTGTCACCCATACTTTCTGAGTTTGAGGATGTTATTTATGAGCCTTTAAATGAATTTCCTTCAAAGAGATACATTCAACATATCATAGACCTTGTTCTAGGATCATATTTACCCAATTTGCCTCATTATAGGATGAATCCTAAAGAACATGAGGAATTGAAAAGGCAAGTTGATGAACTGAGAAGTAAGGGTTTTATTCAAGAGAGCATGAGCCCCTGTGCATGTCTCGCCCTTCTTACCCCTAAGAAAGATGGAATATGGAGAATGTGCATTGATAGTAGAGCCATTAATAAGATCACAATCAAGTATAGGTTTCCTATACCCAGACTTGATGATATGCTTGATCAAATGGTTGGTTCTAAGATCTTTTAAAAAATTGATCTTAAGAGTTGATACCACCAGATAAGAATAAGATTTGGAGGTGAATGGAAGACTGCATTCAAAACTAAAGATGGCTTGTATGAATGGTTGGTGATGTCATTTAGCCTCATGCACCTAGCACCTTTATGAGAGTGATGGCCCAAATTTTGAGACCTTTCATTGGGCATTTCCTTCTTGTCGATTTTGAAAACATCTTGATTTATATTCAAACAACAAAAGAGCATCTAGATCACTTAAGAAGAGTGTTTGAAGTGCTAAGAGAGTAGAGACTTTATGCAAATCTAAAATAGTGTACTTTTATGACGTCATAGATAATATTTCTAGGATTTGTTGTGTCTGATAGTGAAGTTTCTATTAACCCTGAAAAGGTCAAGGCTATGCAAAATTGGCCTACTCCCAGAATTGTTCATGAAGCAAGAAGCTTCCATGGGTTAGCCACATTTTATAGAAGATTCATTAAGAATTTCAGTACCATCATGGCACCCATTACAAATTGTCTTAAGAAAGGAGAATTCATATGGCTTAAAGCTGCAACTAAAGCTTTCTTAAACATCAAAGACCAGATGACAAAAGCACTTGTGCTACACCTTCTTGATTTTAAAAAAATTGTTTGAAGTAGCTTGTGATGCTTCTAATGTAGGCATATGAGGAGTGCTTAGTCAAGAAGGTCATCTTGTTGCCTTTTTTAGTGAAAAATTGAATGATGCCAAGCAACGTTACTCTACCTATGATAAACAATTCTATGCTGTCGTTGAATCTTTGAGGCACTGGAGACATTACTTACTCCCACAGGAGTTTGTACTCTTTTATGACCACTAGGCCCTTAGATATTTGAGGACCCAGAAGAAACTGAATCATAGGCAAGTAAAGTGGGTTGAGTACATTCAACAGTACACTTTTGTGCTCAAACATTGAGCTAGTGTTGAAAACAAAACTGCTAATTCCTTGAGCCGAGTTGTGGCAACTTTACGGACCTTAGAGGTGAGAGTAAAAGGCTTCGAGAGTATTAATAAAGAATATTCTCAATGTCCTGATTTCTGTGACATATATTTGGACCTATTACAAAAACTTCCTAGATCCCATCCTAACTTTGTGATGCATGGTGGATTCGTATTTAAAGGAACTAGGTTGTGCATACTCTCCACATCTCTACGTGACTAATTGATATGGGAATTGCATGCAGGTGGTGCTGCAGGTCACTTTGGTAGGGATAAAACCATTGCCATGGTAGAGGATAGATTTTTTTGGCCTAACTTAAAACGGGGTGTTGCTAGAATCGTATCTAATTGTGGTACATGTCAAACTGCAAAAGGTAGGAAACAAAATACTGAATTGTATATGCCTCTACCTGTACCTTATATCCCTTGGAAGGACATTAGTATAAAATTTGTTTTAGGACTCTCTAGAAGGAATGATTCTATGTTTGTTGTTGTGGATAAATTCTCTAAAAAGGAATGATTCTGTGTTTCTCTAAAATGTCACACATGATGCATACAAAATTACCACTATCTTCTTTAGAGAAGTTATAAGGCTACGTGGTCTTCCCATGACCATTGTTTCTAATCGGGATATAAAATTTGTGAGTTATTTTTGGAAAATCTTATGGGCCATGTTAGGCACCAAACTCTAATTTTCTAGTGCTTACCATCCCCATACTGATGGGCAAACTGAGGTAGTTAATAGGAGTTTAGGTGGCCTATTGAGATGTATAGTGGGTGTAAACATACGTTCGTGGGATTTGTTTCGTCCTATGGCTGAATTTGCATTTAACAATTCAGTGAATAGAACCACAAGATTGAGTCCTTTTTAGGGTGTCACTGGTTACTAACCTAGGAAGCCTATAGATCTCATCCCATTTGTAGAAACCTGCAAAATTTAAATAATGAGAAAATAAATAAAAGAAGGAAATTTGGTTTGGTATAGACCAAACCATTGACGGTTTGGTGGGAGGCTAGAAAACCATCGATAGTTTTGAGTTACCGCAAACAAGTAAGGGTAAAATAGTAAAAATGGGTTTGGTTAAAGACCAAACCGTCAACAATTTTGCTGCGAGTCAGTGTACTATATAAGGAATTCAAGTCATAATTTTTAGAGTAAAATTAAATTTCTCTCCCTCTCTCTTTCTCTCTAGGGCTATGGCCACCACCCCTTCTCTCTTCGATTTTGTGCCTAGTTTAAACCCAAATCAGTTGAAAAACACCATTTTGGGATCCTAGTGATGATTGTCTGCCATTTGATTGGAGCAGTTATGTGTTTTGGGGTCTCCAGGAACCACTCCAAAGTTGAGGTAAGGATGATAATTGTATTATCTACTTAGAATTTAACTGGTTAAATGGAGTGTACGGGCCTAGGGATGTTTAAATGATTATAATTCTGGTGCTGAGTTGATTGAACTGGGGGAAAATGATTTCAGAGTTTTGAGCTCCGAACGCCATGGGCGTGGGTTTATAGATCTTAACAAGCACCCTCTCAATAAGCAGGTAAGGGGAATAAATTATAATAGATATTTTTGGGAAATTAACTAGTTGATTTAAAGTATGTGAAATTGAGAATACTGTATATGGTTTTGGAAAACTATGATATGGATATTTTTTGTGTGATTATTATATAATGAATATCAATCTAAATTTATATGGCATGAGGAATATGAAAAAATAATTTTATACTGGGAATGTGATTGATGCTGAAATATATTATTTGCACTGAGAAATGATGTTATGAGAAACACAGATATTATTTTATACAGTAATGAAGTTCAGAAATATACAGTTATGTTTGTATACAGATATGATAATACGAGATATACTACAATGTTTCATACAGATATGAAGATATGAGAAAAAAAAATATGTTTTACACAGTAATGATGATATATGTGATACACATATATGTTTTATAGAAATGATGAAATGAGACATACTGATATGTTTTACACAGAAATGATGAAATCTGATATACATATATGTTTTATATGGAAATGACGATATGTGATATATACAAACATGTTTGATATAGATATGATGATATGAAATATACAAAAATATGTGTTATATAGATGTGATGAAATGAAATGTATACAGATATGGTGAGAAATTATACAGAAATGATGAGAATTATATAGACATGATGGGATATACAGATATGATGAAATATGAGTACAGAAATGTGGAAATGAGAACCCTAATGGACCAGAGATATACAGAGAGCATGGTACTGCTAGCATATGTGTTAGTGCAACCACACGTCCTAGATAAAGTGTGGCAGAGATAGTCAATTGGGCCTGTGCAGAGTAGACTTACCCCCTAGGGTCCGGACCAGGATTGGGTAGTCCAATTGTACTACAAATGCATACAATTTTGATCTAACTTGGTAGGCCAACCATGGTTAGGTCTCGCCTTCGGGCCGCAACTCTCGGTCATGTGGGGTGAATACATGATGATATAAAATGAATGTCCTCAGGATGGTTCCTCATTACAAACGTGACAATTATGTTACAGATATGATAAACAGTCATGAGCAAGAACATGTTTGTGAAAGGTGAAATTAAAAATGAATAGCCATGAGTTACAGACGCGTAGTGTTATATACTGGTGGATACTCATGAGTTAGAATATGGATATGAGAAATGAAATGAAAAATGAACAGCCATGAGTCACAGACGTGTTGTGTTATACACTGGCGGATACTCATGAGCTAAAACCTGAACAAGAGAAATGAAAGCTTATGAAACTATGTTTATATATATATATATGATTATGAGTACATATCTATATGCTTTTCTCAGTTGATATAATTATTTAAAGGAATGTGTTATGATATATCAAAACTTATGTTGCCACACACTGCCAATAATTTATTCTTTCTTACTGAGAGGTGTCTCATCCAAAATTTAAACATGTCAGGAAATCAAGTCAAACAAGCGGAGCAAGCTCCAAGGTAGAGGATATCTAGTACCCTAGTATTCAGGGTAAATGATTTTGAGTTGGGGATATGTTATGTATAACCCCTAGAGTATTCTATGGATTTTTTAGGATGTATATGTATATGTTTGGAGGTTATAGCACTCTGGTATTGTATATGGGACTTAAACACTTTATGTATTCTGCTACATGGATAGTATGTATTTATGAACAGATATATCCCCGGTATTCCACTATGGACCAGGTTGACATTGTTATCATGGTAGCAGAGATATTTGATTGATGATTGATTATTGTTGTTTATTGTATTGAAAAAAAAATGAAAGAAAAGAAAAAAAATGGTAAGAAATTGGGGCGTCACAGTTTGGTATTAGAGCCTAGGTTGCTAAGTTTTGTAGACTTCAATGGAATACAATACCAGAGTGTAGGAATGGATTTTGATGAGAATAGGAGATGGGTAGACTGGGATTTGAGTCAATCATTGTTGGAGGATAAGATTGGAATTTAGGGATCTATCTTGTAGCCTAGAGGCAGGAAATTCCGTGGTGGTTTCTGTGATTTTCCTGGGGTGATGATTTCAGGAAAGTTATAGGTAACTATCGTCAGTTCTTGTTTCTAAGAGGTAAGATTGAATCTTAAATTGGGGATAAGGACATTAAGATGATACGTATAGGAGGATAGGTTATGGTTCTTAGATAGATAAATGCATTAGACGTGTTATGATGATAGGATTCTAAGATTGTTTGTTCCATTTTCAGGATAGACCTTGGAAATAGCAATATGAATGCTGGAGGTGGTAACGAAGCAGAGCCTTATAATATGGGTTCTTTGCCTTACAAGACTTAACATCTTATTTTGATGCTAACAAACAAGTAGAACTTAACATATTTAGTTAAGTGATGTTATTTCAAGATTCAATGATGAATGCAAGGTCGAGTGTTCAGAAGAATTCATGAAAGCTTATACTTCAAAGACGGATGATTATATGAAGCTTAAAGCATGGATTCAAAAATGGATTTAAAGATAAAGCTTGAAGATCATGAGAGCATGAGGATTAAATAGAACTTGATGAAAGCTCAAAAAAAGATGAAGCAAGCATAAAGACCTCAAGGAATTCAAGAATTGAAAATTTAAAAGAGTTTATAGGAAATTTCATGTAAGTAATTCAAAGAATTTCAATATAGATGCATGAAACTCTTAGGTAAATTTATTGGACTTAGATACCTTTGAACATACTTGGAAAATATTTTATAAGGTCAAAAATTGTTTCAAAAAGATTAGAATCTTTTTTGGAATGAAAAGCACCAAAAAGAGGATTTTCCAAATGCTTTCAATTTTTCTACATTAGCATTAAGGTGCATTTTTATCTATCAAAAACTATTTCTTTTAAAAGGTGTTCAAAATTAAAGTTGTAGTATTTTATCTTAGATTTCATTTGACATCAAGATTATCAAATTTGGAGTTACATAGAAAAAGTTACGACCAAAATACTGAAGGGTACTCAAAGCTAACAGTAGTGTTGTGTTCCACCAGTAGACTGCCTGAACCATGACAGGCGACTGGCTGTGTCCTGGAAGGCAACTGCCACCCTACTGCCCCTTTAAAAATAACATGGTAGGTGACTGCCACTTGAACATAATTAAAACAAAAAAAAAACTCAACGGAAACATTTTTTAAATGGTTTGCTTGGGGCTCAAACTTTGTGAAAACTTGGGGAATACTCCAAGTCACTTGGGGACCAAGTTACATACCTTTTAAAGTCTATAAATAGGCCTCAAAGATAATTGAATCAATACACCAAGAATTCAAATTCTGCAAAAATTTAAAATCTCATTCAATTATTCTCAAATTCTCAAGGCTCTCTTTTGCTCTCAACTTGCACGAATTCAACTAAGTTTTTGTTGATCTTCTTCCACTGGAATCGTGCTACAAATTCTAAATCTTTCAATCATTGAAAGAATTAATTGGTGATATACTTCATTGAGCTTCAAGTTAAATTCCATATTTATTATTTACTTTGAAGTATATAGTTCTGAATTGTTGTACTAATAAGCTCTTTAAGGATCAAATTATTTTTACGCATCTATTTGATTAATTTCTTGTAGATTTACAATTCCAAGGATTGTTTGGGTCGTTGGCTAGGCAAGGGGATATTGCTTAGAAAGGCGGGCTCTAGCCTAGTTAAGGAGTGATCGAACGAAGGGACATCGTTTGGAGAAGGTGGGCTCTAGCCTTAACCAAGGAGTGTTGTAAAGGTATTGTTCCACCCGTCAAAGGAACAGGTTTAGTGAATCCTTTGGTGGTTTTCCAAAGGCGAGGATGTAAGTTGGGTATAAGCTGAACCTCATAAAAATCCCGGTCTCACTCTCTCTTTCCCTACTCTTTATTTTCAGCATATTTAAATTGCGTTAATGGTTTAAATTAGAAATCATATATACTACGTATATTTGGAAATCAAGTAAACTTGAAGTTTGATTTTTATTTGGGTTGCGAAAACCGAAAGGGAGTACGTTGGTTATACCATATATTGTGGAAACCATACAGGAGTACATTACTTGGTTAACATCCCAAAGATAAATTAACTGAGAGTTTATTTGAATTCTGAATATTGAGAAGAGTGTGGATATTGTGTTGATTGGATTTCATATTACACATCATATTAAAGAAGCAAATCCATTGCTACAAGGCTTGATTCAAATTTATAACCAAGGCTGACAACAAAAGCTGAAAGTTGAATTTAATATACTGATATATTGTGACTGAATGGTTTAAAGTTTGAATGTGTTTATATTCCAAAGAGTGTTGAATCTTGCATACTTCCATTAATCTAATAGTGTTGTAGTTAACTTATACTTGAGAAATTAATTGGCTGTTTGGTTTGAATATTGTGTGCTTAATTGATTGGTTGTTTAATAGTGTTGTTGATTGGATAAAGGAAACTAAGTTCTTGTGTGATTGAAAAATTAAACAAACAAGCCTAAAATTAATTAATCAAAAATAAGTTCTCGTAGGAATTAAAAGAAAGTTTTAAAATCCAATTCACCCCCCCCCCCCCTCTTGGGACTACACCTTGCTTTTCATGGGTGGCAGAGATTCCGATGTGGTGTTGCGTAGTGTCATGCAGTAAGTGATGGCAGAAATGGCTAGGAATTCAGGGGAATGGGGCTGCACGATTGAACAGTTTACACGTATGAAACCCTTGTCATTCTCCCGAGGGGCTGACCCATTCGTGGCTGAGGACTGGGTCCAAGAGATTGAAGAGATGTTGGTAGTTCTTCCTTGTACCGATGAGCAGAAGGTTTTGTTTGCTACATTTAAGTTGATAGGAGAGGCTAAATGTTGGTGGAGATCAGCGAGATTGCTAGAGGAGCAGAGGCTTGTGCCTATATCTATGACCTGGAGCCGCTTCAAGGAGATATTATTCAAGTGGTATTTCTCTGCTACTACCCAAAATTCTAAAGCAAAAGAATTCTTGAATTTGACCTAAGGACACATGACAGTATAGCAGTACGCTGCTAGATTCATTAAGCTATCCCGTTTTGCCCCATACATAGTGCCAAATGAGGAAAAGAAGGCGAGAAAGTTTAAGAGCGGCCTGAGGTAGGGCATATATAAGCAGGTAGTGGCTTTTTAGGTCCACACTTTTTTGAAACTAGTAGATAAAGCCACAGTGTTTGAGACCAACCTACAGATGGGTGTTAGGGCAAAGAGCTAGATAAAGAGGCCCACGCCTCCAAACTTTCAAGTAGGGACCAGTCAGGGGCCTTGGAGGAGGCATGGTGGCAAAAAAGGTCAGATATAGGGGTTAGAAGACCAAGTTGTATGGGGCAGACCGTTGCACCCTCCCAGTCCCAGGTGCCACAAAAGACATCCAAGAGAATGTCAGGTCATAGAGGTGATTTTTTATCAATGCAGTCGACCCTGACACATAGCACTTGACTGTTGTGCACCACTAGGCAATGCGCCTGCTCTTAGACTATACCGAGGAGATAACCAAGCACCCTGAGGTGGTCAGCAGAGAAATACTGCCCCAGCGCGGGCCTTTGCTCTGATACCAGGAAACATTGAGGCGGCAGATGATGTAGTGATAGTTATTTCAATTTTTTCATATAAGGCTATTGTTGTATTTGATTCAGGGGCGACTCACTCCTTCATAACCCTGGAGTTTATCAAGTTCTGTGGAATAGAAACTCGGCCACTAGATGTCAGTTTATCAGTGGCTATGCCGACCGAGACTGTACTATTGTGTAGGAAGGTACTCAAAGATTGTCCAATCAATATTTAGGGTAGGTCCTTACCAACTAATTTGGTAGTCCTAGACATGCATGGTTTTGAGGTAATTCTGGGGATTTACTGGCTAGATGCCAACTATACTAGTATTGATTGTTATCACAAAGAGGTAGTATTCAGACCTTTAAGAAAATAGGAGTACAAATTTTTGGGGACATATGTGTGCACCCCACCACAAATATTATCATCCATTCAGGTGAAAAGGTTGCTTATGGAGGGATGTCAGGGGTACCTAGCCTGTATAAAGGAAGCATTGGAAGGGGAACTAAAGTTGAAAGATATCCCGATAGTGATGGATTTTACTATTGTGTTTCAAGAGGATTTTCTAGGACTTCCTCTTGATCATGAAGTGGAGTTTGCTGTTGACCTAGCTCCAGGAACAATGCCGATTTCTAAAGCATCGTACGAAATGACACTGGCGGAACTAAAAGAGTTGAAAGAACAGCTATACGAATTTTTAGACAAAGGGTTTATCAAGCCAAGCGTGTCACCCTAGGGAGCATCAGTATTGTTTTTGAAAAAGAAAGAAGGGTCGATGAGAATGTGCATCGACTACAAAGAGATAAATAAAGTGATCATTAAGAATAAATATGCACTTCCCCATATTAGTTATTTTTTTAACCAGTTAGAGGGGACACAGACTTTCTTGAAGATTGATCTACGATTTGGGTACCATCAAGTAAAGGTCAAGGTAGAGGATATTCTGAAAACAGCATTTTGAACTCGGTATGACCATTATTAGTTTTTAGTTATGCCGTTCGGACTGACAAATGCTCCTGCGATATTCATGGATTTAATGAATAGAGTTTTCCCTTAGTACCTAGATTAGTTCATTGTGGTTTTTATTGATGATATTCTTGTGTATTCAAAGAGCCCCGAGGAGCACAAGGAACATTTGAGAATAGTTCTTCAAGTACTAAAAGAAAGAAGGTTGTATGCTAAATTCAAAAAGTGTGAGTTATGGTTGAAGCAAGTCACTTTCCTCGAACACGTGGTATCTAGGGGTGGTATTTCTATGGATCCAAGCAAGATTGAGGTGGTAGTGGACTTGGCAAGACCAAAAAATGTGCAGGAGGTCAAGAGTTTCTTAGGATTGGTAGGATACTATCGCCAATTTGTATAAGGCTTCTCTAAATTGTCACGCCCTTTGACAAAATTGACTAGGAAAAGTGTGAAGTTTGAATAGACAGGTGAGTGTGAATAGATTTTTCAGGAGTTGAAGTAGCGGCTCATCACTGCACCGGTTCTGACAATTCCTTCGGAAGAAGAGGGTTTTGTAATCTACAGTGATGCGTCACACAAAGGGCTAAAATGTGTGCTGATGCAACAAAGGAAAGTCGTAGCTTATGCTTCCTGACAGCTTAAAGAATATGAAAAGAATTACCCTACCCATGATATGGATTTAGCAGTGGTGATTTATGCATTGAAAATATGGAGGCATTATTTGTATGGGGGTAGGTGTGAGATCTTCATAGATCATAAGACCCTAAAGTACTTTTTCACACAAAAAGAATTAAATATGAGGCAGAGGAGGTGGCTAGAGCTTATTAAAGATTATGACTGCAAGATCAGTTACCACTTAAGAAAAGCTAATGTGGTTGCTAATACTTTGAGCTGAAAATCAGTGGGTTCATCAGTATCAACAATGGTGACTCAACATCTGATCAGGATGAATTTGGAGAGTCTTGGTGTGGAGCTGGTAGAAAGAAATCACCAGACACTCATTGCTAATTTGGTACTTCAGCCCACTTTATAGGAAAGAATTAAATCTGCTTAGATGAAAATGTGGAATTAATGAAAATTATGGATAAACTGCAAAATGGTCAGGGAGCAGAGTTTAATATCACAGATGATGAAACTTTGAGGTTCCGTTCCAGATTGTGTGTACCTACTGATGCTGAGATTAAGAGAATTATCCTAGAGGAAGCGCATCGATCCCTCTATACAGAGCACCCTAGAAGCACTTAGATGTACAAGGATCTTCAGGAGTCATTTTGGTGGAGTAATATGAAGAAAGAAATCGTTGAATTTGTATAGCAGTGTTTGACATTCCAGCAGGTGAAAGCTGAGCATCAGAGACTGGTGAGATCATTGCAACCGCTTCTCATTCTCAAATGGAAGTGGGATCATATTTCTATGGACTTTGTCACAGGGCTACCGTCGGTATTGCATGGATAGGACGCAATTTGGTTAGTTGTTGACCGATTGATGAAGACTGCCCATTTCCTTCCAATCAGAATTAACTACTCCATGAGTAGACTGGTAGAGTTGTACATATAGGAGATAGTTGTACTCCACGGTTCACATCTTGTTTCTAGAGCAATTTGCAAAGAGCCATGGGTTCTTAGCTAACATTCAGCACAACATTTCATCCTTAGACCAATGGACAGACAAAAAGGACCATACAGATACAGGAGAATATGCTGCAAGCTTGTGTGTTGGAATTTGGTGGTAGTTGGATGCAATTTATGCCATTGTTTGAATTTACTTATAATAACAACTACTAGGCCAACATCGGGATGACACCATATGAAGCATGGTAATGTCGGAGGTGCCGATCTACATTATATTGGGATGAAATTAGTGAAAAGCAGGTTTTAGGGCCAGAAATTGTTCAACGGACCTCTAATAAAATAAGACTTATCCAAGACATGATCAAAATAGCTCAAAGACAACAGAAAAGTTATGCTGACACCCGTTGACGAGAGCTAGAGTTTAGTGCGAGGGATCATATATTATTGAAAGTTGCACTAATGAGAGGAGTTATGAGGTTTGGGAAAAAAGGGTAAGCTAAGCCCTAGGTTTATTGGACCATTTGAGATATTGGAAAGAGTGAGTCTAGTTGCCTACAAGTTAGCGTTACCACCGGTATTGTCTAGAATCCATTATGTATTCCACGTATCTATGTTGAGGAAGTACGTCACAAATCCCTTCTATGTGATCAGTTATGAAGCACTGGAGCTTAAGGATACTCTGTTATATGAAGAAATGCCAGTGCAGATTCTGAATCGAAAGGAATAGGAACTATGCACGAAAAAATCCCACTAGTAAAAGTACTATGGCGCAATCATGTAGTTGAGGAGACTTCCTGGGAATTAGAGGATAAGATACACTAAAGATATCCACACCTGTTCAGTGGGGCCCAGAATTGAGCTAGAAAGAGAAAGTAAATGACAGTGAATGTTTATTGGCTTGTACGATGTAGAGTAAAAAGTGTTTTTGGTTTTGGTTATAAATGGTTTTGGGAGAGTATTTCTTTTATGTGATTGATTGTAATCTCCTAGAACCCTCCCTTGTAACCACAGTATTCCTCCACCATAAGTGAGAGTAAATAATAAAATTTTAGAATTTTCGTAAAGATTGAAGCAAGTGCTAAATAGCAAATTTCGAGGACAAAATTTTTTGTAAGGAGGGGAGGATGTAGAGACCCAGAAAATTTAAATAATGAGAAAATAAAGAAATGAAGAAAATTTGGTTTGGTGTAGACCAAACCACTGACAGTTTGGTGGGAGGCTAGAAAACAGTCTACGATTTTGAGTTACCATAGTTAGGTAAGGATAAAACAGTGAAAATGGGTTTGGTTAAAGACCAAGCCATCGATGGTTTTAGAGCAAACTGTCGATGATTGTGGGTCAGTGTACTATATAAGGAATTCAAGTCATAATTTTTGGAGTAAAATTAGATTTCTCTCTCTCTTTCTAGGGCTACGGCCACCACCCCTTCTCTCTTCGATTTTGTGCCCGGATTGAGCTCGAAATAGTTCAAAAACACCATTTTGGGATCCCGGCGATGATTCTCCGCCATTTGATAAGAACAACTTTGTGTTTTGGGGTTTTCAGGCACCACTCCAAAGTTGAGGTAAGGATGATAACTGTGTTATCTTCTTGGAATTTAATTGATTAAATGGAGTGTATGGGCCTAGGGATGTTTAAATGATTATAATTCTGGGGTTGAGTTGATTGAACTAGGGAAAAATGATTTCAGGGTTTTAAACTCCGAACGCCGCGAGCGTGGGTTTGAAGATCTTAGCAGGCATCCTCTTAGTAAGCAGGTAAGGGGAATAAATTATAACAGATATTTTTAGGAAATTAACGGGTTGACTTAAAGTATGTGAAATTGAGAATACTGTATATGGTTTTGGAAAATTATGATATGGATATTTTCCTTATGAGTATTATATTATGATTATCGGTATAAAATTGCGTGGCATGAGGAATATGAAATAACAGTTTTATATTGGGAATGTGATTGATACTGAAATATATGATTTGCAGTGAGAAATGATGTTATGAGAAACACATATATGATTTTATACAACAATGAAGTTATGAGATATATAGTTATGTTTTCATACAGATATGATAATATGAGATATATTGATATGTTTTATACAGATATAAAGGTATGAGAAATACAGATATGTTTTACACAGAAATGATGATATATGTGATACGCAGATATGCTTTACGGAAATGATGAAATGAGACATACATATATGTTTTACACAGAAATGATGAAATGTGATACACAAATATGTTTTATATGAAAATGATGATATGTGATATATATAGACATGTTTGATACAAATATGATGATGTGAAATATACACAAATATGTGTTATACAAATGTGATGAAATGAAATGTATATAGATATGATGAGAATTATACAAAAATGATGAGAATTATATAGAAATGATGAGAATTATATAGACATGATGAGATATATAGACATGATGAAATATGAGTACAAAAATTTGAAAATGAGAACCCTAATGGGCCAGAGATATACAGAGAGCACGGTACCATTGCTAGCATATGTGTTGGTGCAACCACGTGTCTTGGATACAGTGGGGTAGAGATAGTCGATTGGGCCTATGAAAAGTAGTGTTACCCCCTGGGGTCTGGACCAGGATTGGGTAGGCCAATCGTACTACAGACACGTACATTTTTTATCTAACCTGAAGGCTAACCACGGTTAGGTCTCGCCTTCGGGCCACACAACCCGGCCATGTGGGGTGAATACATGACGACGTGACTTGAATGTCCTCAGAATGGTTCCTCATTACAGACACGATAATTATGTTACAAATATAATAAACAATCATGAGCTACAGACGCGTAGTGTTATATACTAGTGGATGCTCACAAGCTAGAACATGTTTGTGAAAGGTGAAATAATGAACAACCATGAGTTATAGATGCGTAGTGTTATATATTGATGGATACTCATGAAATAGAATATGAATATGAGAAATGAAATGAAAAATGAACAGCCATGAGTTACAAACGGGTTGTGTTATATACTAGTGGATACTTATGAGCTAGAACTTGAATAAGAGAAATGAAAGTCTGTGAAACTATATTTATATATATGATTATGAGTACATATCTGTATGTTTTTCTCAATTGATATAATTGTTTAAATGAATGTGTTATGATATATAAAAACTCATGTTGCCACACACTCTCAATAATATATTCCATCTTACTGAGAGGTGTCTCACCCAAAATTTAAACATTTAAGGAAATCAAGTCAGGCAAGTGGAGCGAGCTCTGAGGTAAAGTTGATCTAGTACCCTAGTATTCAGGGTAAGTGATTTCGAGTCGGGGATATGTTCTGTATAACCCCTAGAGTATTCTATGGATTTTTGAGGATGTATATGTATATGTGTGGAGGTTATAGCACTCTGGTATTGTATATGGGACTCAGACACTTTATGTATTCCTTTACATGGATAGTGTGTATTTATGAACAAATATATCCTCGATATTCCACTATGGACTGAATTGACATTGTTATCATGTTATCAGAGATATTTGATTGATGATTAATTATTGTTGTTTATTGCATTGAAATAAAATGATAAAAAATAAAAAAAAAATGATACGAAAATCGGGGTGTCACACCATTACCTCCACTGGCTAAAGTAAGTGAGCAAGCTGATGCTTTTACAAAATAGATACATGATCTACACTTTGAAATAAGATTGAAAATTAACTTGAATAATGAACATTATAAATCTAGTGTTGATATACATCGCAGATTGCAAGAATTTTCAAATTGTGATATGGTTATGGTTCGTATTCATCTTGAATGGATTCTATTAGGAAAGGTAAGAAAGTTGCATGCTAAAAAGATGGGTCCTTTCAAAGTTATAAATAAAATTAGTTTTAATGCTTACATGCTTGATATTCCTATTGATTTTGGCAGAAGCACTATGTTAAATGTTGAAGATCTAACACCTTTTCATGAAGCATCATCTTTTGTGGAGCCATCCAATACTAACCTTGCAGGTGATTCTACTCTTGTAAAGACCCAAAGAATAATGGTATTTAAATAAATAAAGGGAGAGAAATGGAAACAGTAACTGAAAAAGGCAGTCGACTTTGTCGACGACATCGTACTTTGGGAAAAATACCCCAATAAATTTATCGGATCCTCATCGATGAATACAGGGGATTCGTTGATGAGGGTACAGCAGCACCTCATCGATGAGGGCGAGCTTCGTCAACGAGAAAATACCAAGGGGGCTTTTAGGCAGTTTGAAATTTGTCGACGAGGAGGCAGGGTCCTTCGATGAAATTACTGAAGGACTCGTCGATAAGATGACGTGGCTCATCGACGAAGCCCGCAGTATAAATAGTGCTAAACTCGGATTTTACGCAGAAAATTTTAGCTGAGCAACCCTCTCTTCCTCCCCTATGGTTTCCCTTTTAATTTTCTTCAATTTCAACCCCATCAGTCACCGAATCGACGATCTGAGGCCACCACGACGCTCCTAGAGAAGTTCTCTCCAAGACTGCTAGAGCGGATTGTCGGTGGGACGAAGTTGGATTTCATCCCAAATTCAGGGTAAGGCTTTTTAGTCAATTTTTTGCCTTCTGCAGTTGTAGGAAATGATGTAGGCAAAGAAATATTGATATTATGTTCTAGTAAATGTCATTTTCAGGGTGTCGTGTAGGAAGCCCTGCAGGGGTAGGACCGATATACGATAAGGGCTTTAAATAGTTAGGTAAGGGAAATATGTTATGTTAGGTAAATTTAGTATGATTTCTAGTGTAGTATATATATTTATACCAGATTATTATTCACATAAGGAATTAATGCAGTTTATCAAGTATATTTAATATGTTTTAAATTACTGTGTGGCTCGAGAATATAGATATAGTACCGAAGTATGTTTTACAGTATTTTCAGAGTATGTTATACAGAATATACAAATAGTGAATATATTTTATAGCATCTTCAGAGTACCATGATTATACAGACTTATAGTTTATTATAGAAATACAGTTGATATAGATACAGTTACAGTACCATGACATACGGTTTTACAGTTCATTTCTGAATTACAGTTGATACAAATACAGTTTATCACACTGACATGATTTATATAGTTATTACAGAATCATGGTAAAACAGATAATTGTATATAGAGATGTATTATATAGTATCAGACCATGTTGGACCATTATAGATTACAGAGCACGATACCATAGCTACATATAGTATATAGAGTGCAACCACCTAGTTAGATAATACATGGTATAAAGGTTGATCATATAGAGCCCACGAGTGGACAGGCTTCCCATCAGATATGGGTTGAGGAGGGCTGATCAGACCTATGGAGTATAGTGATTTATTCATAGTTGGCCAGCCAGGGTAGATCCCGCCTTCGGGCCGCATAATCCTGTCATAAGGGGTTAAATCATGACACATAATTATCCACAGGGAAGTTTTCAGTTATTACTATGTTTATACAGATTTACAGAGACAGAAAATATATATATTTATTAGAAGTATTTTAAGTAGAAACTTAAAGTACAAAAATGTTAAGCAACAGGAAAAAGGTGATGGTTTATATTACTGGTATTGTAATTATAGCTTTAGTGATACATGATTATATAGTAATAGATTTTTATAGTATTACAACTCATCTGCCACACACTAGCAATAGCATATTTTGTCTTACTGAGCGTTGGCTCATCCCAATTACTTTAACATTTTTCAAATGATCCAGGTAGGTGAGCCGATCATGCTCGCAGATAGAGGGGCCTCAGTACTGCTCTATCAGTAGAGAGTGAGTATGTTTTTGGGAGTATTTCTGTATAGCCCTAGCCCAGTTGAGGGTATTTTGGGGAACAGTCGTACATGTATATTTTGGGAACATTTTAGCACTTTGGTATTGTATATAATTATATATGGATATGTTTATTTGATTTTCGCTTCTTGCTGCTTAAGATTGATGGTTGGGTTTAATCCAGTTTAGTATCAGAGTATTATAAATGTTATAGTATATAGTATAAAAAATAAATAAATAAATAAATAAAAAAATCTAGATAAATAACAGGTCGTTACAATTTGGTATCAAAATCAGGTTGTTAGGTTCTGTAGACTTTAGAGTGCAGCGGAAGCAATACCAGAGTATAAGAAAGGATTTGAGGTTTGTTCGGTTGTCTGGGTATAGGATTTCCATGGTGGTTTTTGTGTTTTTCCTGAGGTGACAATTTCAGGAAAACCATAGTAAACTATTACCGGGTCGTGTGCCTAGGTGACAAAACTGGATATTGAATAAGGTCAGGGAAGGTAATTAATTTTGGATTGGTATAGGATAGGTCTGTATAGGAGATAAGGTGCTTAAGTGTGTTTCTTGTTTGAGGATGGATAGGGGAAGCAGTGGTACGAATGCTGGGGAGGATAGGCCAGACCCTTCCAGCATAGGTGGAGGAGATACGGATGTTATGCTGCGCAGCGTCACTCGGCAGGTGATGGCTGAGATGGCTAGGAGCTTTGAGGAGCATGGCTATTCGGTCGAGCAGTTTGCGCGGATGAAGCCCCCATCCTTGCTGGAGGAGATGACCAGATCATAGTTGAGAATTAGGTCCAGGACATCGAAGATACGTTGGCAGTGCTTCCATGTACGGATGAATAGAAGGTGGTATTTGCGGCATTTAAAATGACAGGAGAGGCGAAGCACTGGTGGAGATCAGCGTGACTGATAGAGGAGCAGAGGCCAGTTCCAGTACTAGTGACGTGGGACCGATTCAAAGAGGTCTTCTTCGAGCGGTATTTCCCTGCTTTCGTTCGGAGCGTGAAGGCTGTAGATTTTATGCATCTAGTACAGGGGCAGATGATTGTATCCCAGTACGTAGCTTTGTTTATTGAGTTGTCGTGTTTTGCTCTGTATCTAGCACCTGATGAAAAGAAAAAGGTAAGGAAGTTTGAAGAAAGACTGAGGCAGAACTTGTTTGAGCAAGTGATTGGCTTCAGAGCTCAGACATTTACTGAGGTTGTAGATAGAGCTGTAGTCATTGAGAGTAGTATATAGAGGGGTATAGTAGCTCAGAGTCATAGGAAGAGGCCTGCGCCTCAGGGTTTTCATGCTGGCTCCAGTAGGGGTCCATGGAGAGGAGGTCGCGATAGGAGAGATCAGAGGCAGATGGCAGGACCTCGTGGGAATCAAGGTATGCCGATGGTTCCGGTATGTCAGATGTGCGGGAGATGTCATCCAGGAGAGTGCTGAGTAGGGAGAGATGTATGTTATCGTTGTGGGAGACTCGGCCACATGGCACGTGTATGCCCAGGTTCGTCAGACCAAGTCCCAGCTCCTAGGCCCTATCAGGGAGGACATCAGGTAGCTCAGGGAAGATATCAAGCGCCTCGTGGTGGTCAGCAAAGGAATGTGGCCCCTGTGCGAGTATACGCTCATATGCCAAGTGATGTTGAGGCTGCTGCAAATGTGGTGACTGGTACATTTACTGTTTTATCATATCTAATTATTGTTCTTTTTTACTCGGGTGCTACTCATTCTTTCATCTCTACATCTTATGTTAAATTATCTGAGAGTGAAACCCAGATATTAGATATAGCGCAGTCAGTAGCTACACCATCAGGCTTAGTGATCGGATGTCATAGGGTACTTAGGGGCTATTCGATAGAAATTCAAGGGAAAGTGTTACCAGTTGATTTGATTATATTTGATATGTGTGGGTTTGATATAATACTAGGTATGGACTGGTTGGCTATCAATCACGCCAGCATTGATTTTTTTCGAAAAAGGTAATTTTCAGACCCCCTAGTATGCAGGAATTCAGATTCGTTGGTTCACGGGTACGTGCTCCAACGCAGCTGGTGTCAGCTATACAGGTGAGCATATTACTCCTAGACAGAGGTCAGGGGTTTATAGGGTTTGTGAAAGAAGTATCTGAAAATGACTTGAAGATTGACAACACCCTAGTGGTACAAGAATTAATAGATGTTTTTCCAGAGGAATTACTTGGGTTGCCTTCTGTGCGCGATGTGGATTTTCCTATAGATTTACCTCCAAGGACCGCGCCGATTTCTAAGGTTCCTTATCGTATGGCTCCAGTCGAATTGGAAGAACTAAATGAGCAGTTACAAGGCTTGCTGGACAAGGGGTTTATATGACCCAATGTATCACCGTGGGGAGCTCTAATGTTGTTCGTAAAGAAGAAAGACGGGTCTATGAGGATGTGTATTGATTACAGAGAAATCAACAAAGTTACTACTAAGAATAAATATCCTTTATCCCATATTGACGATTTGTTTGATCAGCTCCAGGGTACACGGGTATATTCCAAGATCAACCTCAGATCCGGTTATCATCAAGTGAGGGTAAAAGCAAAGGATGTCGCAAAGACAGCTTTCAGGACCAGGTATGGGCACTATGAATTCCTCGTTATGTTGTTTGGTTTAATGAATGCCCCAGCCGTGTTTATGGATCTGATGAATAGAGTCTTTCACTAGTATCTAAACCAGTTTATGGTAGTTTTTATTAATGATATACTAGTCTACTCAAGGAGTTTTAAGGATCATGAGGTGCATTTGAGGTAGGTACTGCAGACTCTCAGGGAAGAGAAACTATATGCCAAGTTTAGCAAGTGTGAGTTCTGGCTTGAGAAGGTTGCATTTTTAGGCCACGTGATCTCAGGGGACAGTATTTCAGCGGATCCTAGCAAGATTGGTGTGGTAGTGAATTGGGCCAGGCTGAGGAAGTCAGGAGTTTCTTAGGACTGGAAGGTTATTACCGTCATTTTGTTAAAGGGTTTTTAGTTTTATCAGGACCTCTCACACGTGTTACTAGGAACAATGCCAGGTTTGTGTGGGATGAAGAATGCGAGCAGAGCTTCCAGGAACTAAAGCAACGGCTCATCACTGCACCAGTACTGATGATTCTATCAAGAGGTGATGGGTATGTGATTTACAGTGAAGCGTCTTTGAAAAGCCTTGGTTGTGTACTGATCTAGTATGGTAGGGTGGTGGCGTATGTTTCCAGATAGTTGAAAGAGTATGAAAAGAACTACCCTACTCACGATCTGGAATTAGCTGTGGTTGTACATGCACTGAAGATCTAGAAACATTACTTATATGGTGAGAAATGTGAAATATTCTCTGACCATAAGAGCTTAAAGTACATCTTTACACAGAAAGAGTTGAATATGCGCCAGAGGAGATGGTTAGAACTCATCAAGGATTATGACTGTATCATCAGTTACCACCCAAGTAAAGCAAATGTGATGGCTGATGCTTTGAGTCGTAAATCAGGAGACACAGCACAGCTAGCAGCGGTAATTCAGCACCCAATTCAAATGGACTTGGAAAGGCTCGACGTGGAATTAGTAGCGGATGATCCTCAGGCAGTCATTGCCAGTCTAGTTGTACAGAGAGATGATCCAGAGTTAGTGGAGGTGCTTGCCAGAATACAGGATGGTCAGAAAGAGGAATTCAGTATTGCCGATAATGGGGCCCTCAGATTTCGCACCAGATTGTGTGTGCCTACGGATGTCAATATTAGAAGAACGATTCTAGAAGAGGCACATAGATCTCTATACACTATTCATCCTAGCTGTACAAAAATGTATAGGGATCTACGGGATTATTTCTAGTGGAGTGGCATGAAGAGGGAAATAGAAGAATTTGTGCAGCAATGTTTGACGTGCCAGCAGGTTAAGGCTGAGCACCAGAGATCGGCTAGTCAGTTGCAGCCACTTTTCATTCCTAAATGGAAGTGGGATCACGTATCCATGGATTTTTTTACTGAGCTGCCGCCAGCACCGCATGATCAGAATGCCATTTGGTAATTGTTGATAAGTTAATGAAGACAACGCACTTTTTGCCCATTAAAGTTAGCTACCCTATAAACAGGTTAGCAGAGATTTACATATAGGAGATTGTTCAACCCCATGGAGTACTAGTATCCATAGTCTCAGACCATGATCCACGTTTCACATCGCGAATCTGGAGGAGTTTGTAGGAGGCACTAAGTACTCAGCTAGCGTTCAGCACCGCTTTCCATCCTCAAACTGACGGTCAGACTGAGAGAAAAATTCAGGTATTAGAAGATATGCTTGATGCCTGTGTGCTAGACTTTGGAGGTAGATGGATTCAATTTTTGCCGCTAGTTGAATTTGCTTATAATAGCAGTTATCATACTAGCATCGGCATGACACCCTACGAGGCATTATATGGTTGGAGATGCCGATCTCCTCTTTTTTGGGATGAAGTAGGTGAAAGGCGAGTTTTGGGTCCAGAGATAATTCAGAAAGCGTATGATAAAGTCTGACTTATTCAAGACAAGATCAGTGTAGCGCAGAGTCGGTAGAAAAGCTACATAGATACTTGTTGTTGGGAACTGGAATTTGGAGTAGGTGATTATGTATTTCTGAAAATAGCACCACTAAAGGGAATCATAAGGTTTGGGAAGAAGGGTAAGTTGAGCCCTAGGTTCATTGGCCCATTTTAGATACTCAAGAAGATTGGGTCAGTTGCCTATCGGCTGGCTTTACCGCCATCTCTATTCAGAATTCACGACGTGCTTCACATTTCTATGTTAAGGATATACGTCCCAAATCCTTTCCATATCATCAACTATGCAGAATTGGAACTCCATGGTGATTTGGCATATAAGGAAGCTCCAGTACAGATCCTAGATAGAAAAGAACAAGAATTGCGCAATAAAAATATACCACTAGTAAAAGTCCTGTGGAGGAATCAAACGATAGAAGAAGCCTCGTGGGAGCTCAAAGATGAGATCAGAAAGAAATATCCCCACTTGTTCAGTGAATACAGCAGCGATGTATGATTAAAGTAACAGTAATTTTATTTTGTTTAACATAGTGGAATTGTAATGTAGTGTATAGGATAGTTAGTATTTTGGTTTTGGGGGAATTTTCTTTTATACTTGTAATCTCCCAGAACTACCCATGTAACCACGGTATTCCTCCACCATATGTGAGGGTAGGTAATAAAATAAGTAGACCATTTTGCCTTTAAGGGATGATGAGCAATATGAATAGTAAATTTCGAGGTCGAAACTTTATAAGGAGGGGAGAATGTAACGACCTAAAGAATAATGGTATTTAAATGAATAAAGGGAGAGAAATGGAAACAATAACAAAAGGAGGCAGTCGACAACATCGCACTTTGGGAAAAATACCCCAATAAATTTATCAGGGTCTCGTTGACACAAGGAATTCATCGATGAGGGTACAGCAAGACCTCATCGACGAGGGCGAGCTTCGTCGACAAGAAAATACCGACAGGGGGCTTTAGGCAGTCTGAAATTCGTCGACAAAGAGGTAGGGTCCATCGACAAAATTACTGAAGGACTCGTTGACAAGATGACGTGGCTCGTCGACGAAGCCCGCAGTATAAATAGTGCTAAACTTGGATTTTACACAGAAAATTTCAGCCAAAAAACCCTCTCTTCCTCCTCTACGGTTTCCTTTTCAATTTTCTTCGATTTCGGCCCCGTCAATCACCGAATTAACGATCTGAGGCCACCACGATGCTCTTGGGGAAGTTCTTTCCGAGACTGCAGGAGTGGATCATCGATGAGACGAAGTTGGATTTCATCCCAAATACAGGGTAAGGCCTTTTAGTCAATTTTTGGCCTTCTGACACTTGTAGGAAATGATGTAGGCAAAGAAATATTGATATTATGTTCTAGCAAATGTCGTTTTCAGGGTGTCGTGTAGGAAGCCCTGCAGAGGTAAGACTAGTATATGATAAGGGCTTTAAATAGTCAGGTAAGGGAAATATGCTATGCTAGGTAAATTTAGTATGATTCCCAGTGTAGTATATATATTTATACCAGATTATTATTCACATCAGAAATTAACACAGTTTATCAAGTATATTTAATATGTTTTAAATTACTGTGTGGATTGAGAATATAGATATAGTACAGAAGTATGTTTTATAGTATTTTCAGAGTATGTTATACAGAATATACAGATAGTGAATATGTTTTACAGCATATTCAGAGTACCATGATTATACAGACTTATAGTTTATTACATAAATACAGTTGATATAGATACAGTTACAGTGTCATGACATACAGTTTTACAGTTCATTTTTAAATTACAGTTGATACAGATATAGTTTATCACAGCGTCATGGTTTATACAGTTATTACAGAATCATGGTAAAACAGATAGTTGTATATAGAGATGTATTATATAGTATCAGACCCTGTTGGACCATTACAGATTACAGAGCACGGTACCATATCTACATATAGTATATAGAGTGCAACCACCTATTTAGATAATACGTGGTATAAAGGTCGATCGTATAGAGCCCATAAGTGGACAAGCTTCCCATCAGATATGGGTTGAAGAGGGCTAATCAGACCTATGGAGTATAGTGATTTAATCCTAGTTGGCCAGCCAGGGTATATCCCGCCTTCGGACCGCACAACCCTGTCATAAGGGGTTAAATCATGACACACAGTTATCCACAGGGAAGTTTTCGGTTATTACTATGTTTATACAGATTTACAGAGATAAAAAATATATATATTTATTAGAAGTATTTTAAGTAGAACCTAAAGTACAAAAATCTTAAGCAAAAGGAAAAAGGTGATGGTTTATATTACTAGTATTGTATTGCAACTCATATGCCACACACTAACAATAGCATATTTCGTCTTACTAAGCGTTGGCTTATCCTAATTACTTTAATATTTTTCAGGTGATCCATGTAGGCGAGCAGATCAGGCTCGCAGATAGAGGGGCCTCAGTACTACCCTGTCAATAAAGAGTGAGTATATTTTTGGGAGTATTTCTGTATAGCCCTAGCCCAATTGAGGGTATTTTGGGGAACAATCGTACATGTATATTTTGGAAACATTTTAGCACTCTGGTATTGTATATAATTATATATGGATATGTTTATTTGATTTCCGCTTCTCGCTGCTTATGATTGATGGTTGGGTTTAATCTAGTTTGGTATCAGAGTATTATAAATGTTATAGTATATAGTATTTAAAAAAAAAAAAACCCCCCAGATAAATAGCAGGTCGTTACAACCCATTCCTCATGAACTTGAAACCTTGAAATTGCCTTTGCCTCCACCTTTACCCATATCAAAGAACCAAGATGAGATTGAAGAGATCTTGGATGACAAGACAACATTCACACAAGCAGGATCATACCAAAAGTTCTTTGTCAAGTGGAGAGGTAAGGCACTTTCCGAGAGAAACAAGATTCTTAAAGACCTCTTTTGTCTCAACTTGGAGTTGTATTCCCAGTACACCACTTCTTATTTTTCAAAGAAGAATTATTTTGGGCCCGTGAGAGATGATGGGGATCAACAGGCCTTGATCATTTTCTTTCCAGATATGGTGACACGTGGATGACATCCTAAGTCCACTATCATACAAATTATTTTGTAGGTACGCATGGAGATACTTGAAGACTTTCAGTACGAGAATACCTTAGTCGATAAAATGAAGCAAGTTCGAGTCCATGATCCATGTGGGCCCTATACTACTTGTAGGCCCCACACTGATTTAGCCTTCCTTTTGGTACATGTTTTAGTTTCAAATTTGAATTGTAATAATGCAAGACAACTAAGCTTGAGTTGTGTGCCTATGAGTTGGAATTCCTTGTTTTTTACTAAGTATTAATTGTGTTAGGTTGAGAGTTGTTGAGTGTGTTTAATGCTTTGTCTCTCATACTAGTTTTTAAGTTGTCTTTTAGTGTGAGAGTTGTTGAGAGTGTTTAGTGTTTTTTCTCCCATACTATGTCTATATATATCCTTCTCATTGTAAGATGAAAGGGAGTTGAAGTTTAACATTGAAGAAGTATTTTTTTAGCTTAAGCTTGTGAAGCTTGTTCCTCTCTTTGTGAGTGAATAGTGTGAGGCTACAACATTCTCTCCGGAGATCAAGTGGTGAGAGACCACTTTATCCAACGACTCCATCATCCTCTCTTCCATCCAACACTCACAGCCTCCATCAACACCACACGACCACCACCAACGTACACCCTTATGGTCATATTCCCTATACTCCATAGCGACGTTTATTTTGGTGTTTAAAAGCTTGTACGAAAGATTTATGACATGGTCTAAGACTTTTGTTAAATAGTGTCAAGTCATCCAATAAATCTCTTGGTAAATTTGGTATTTGCTTGAATCCTTATTTGTTTTTATGAACCATTTCTAGTAGCCTAAAAGTCCATATTTGTGTAGCCCATTTGAATCCATAGATTGTAATATTGATACTTGCTAGCTAAAATCAATTTTTTTGAATATTAGTTTGTTAATATTGAACTTGCTATCTTAGCTTTGAAATTAACATCTTTACGCATAAAGCTTGATTCCTTGATCAGTAACTCTTGGGACTTACTTTCTAGAGAAACACATACACCTTTTCAAAAATCCAACAACATGTGAAAGGTAGCATGATTTTATGGTGTTTATACTTAATTAAATTCTTAATCCATAGTGTATTAGTGTATGTGCTTTTGTGAGGGTTGAACCGTAGGACATAGGTCGATCCATCCTGTCCTACATCAATCGCCCTAACTCTGGTCGCTATAATCGTAGGGAATAGTCTGGTAAGCCTCAGATAATTTGTCAGCTATGTGACAAGGTGGGACACTCGGCCAAGACTTGTCACTCAGCTTCAGAAGTGAAGTATGAAAATTGTGCCACTACCAACACGTCCACTGACAAAAAGTGGCTTGTGGATTCTCCTGCTTCTCACAACATCACCTTTAATTTTTCCAATCTCTCTGTTAACTTAGAGTACGATGGCACGGACGAGGTCATCTTTGGCGATGGCTTAGGTTTGTGAGTCACGCATGTTGGCTCTATGTCTCTTCCCTCTTCCTCGAAGCCTTTTAAATTGACTAATACTCTTCATGTTCCTAATATTCACAAGATAATTTCACTCATAGCAATAATGTTTATCTTGAGTTTCACCCATTTTATTTTCTTATAAAGGATTGGAGCATGGGGGCGACTTTTATTCATCGTAAATGTCAAGATGGTGTCTATCTAATGCTGATGGCTTCTTCCACTACCGAGTCTTCTGTTTTAGCATGTGTTGGTGAAAAAACAACATCTGACACCTAGTATAGATGACTTGGGCATCCGTCAAATAAAGTAGTTGATTTTGTTATTCGTACTTTTTCTCTTCCAGTTGTAGTGTCTCATGTCTCTTCATCATCTATTTGTAATGCTTGTCAATGTAATAAAAGTCACAAGCTGCTTTTCTCTTCCACTTCTCTTGTTAGAACTCATCCACTTGAATACATTTATACTAATGTTTGGGGACCTGCAACTTCCACTTCACTTGATCAGTTTCAATTTTATGTCTTGTTTGTTGATCACTTTACTAAATATTGTTGGTTCTTTCCCATTTGATGAAAAGTGATGTTTGCTCTATTTTCTCTCAATTGAAAGGGCTACTTGAAAAACAATTTAGTTTTCACATGAAACACTTGCACTCCAATAATGGGGACGAATATCAAGCTCTTTATCATTTTCTCTCCTCTAATTCCATTAGCTAGCTTACCACTGCTCCTCATACAAGTGAACTTTGGCATCGGCACATTATCAAAACCGGTCTCACTCTTTTGAGTTAGACGAGTCTTCCTCCATCTTATTGGTCCTATGCGTTTCAGGCAGTGGTCTATTTGATAAATTGCATGCCCACTCCTATCTTGAAAAATAAAAGTCCATTCGAATCTTTGTTTGATCATCACATTGATCACAAAAAGTTGTGCATTTTTTATTGTCAATGTTACCCATGGCTCAAACCTTATACCACCAGTACACTTTAACCAAAATCTATGCCTTATCTCTTTCTTGGTTACTTAAGTTCCTAGAGTTCTTATAAGTGTATGGACCTTGTTACATCTTGCATTTTCATGTCTAGGCATGTTTTTTTTTTTTGAATATGTTTTTCCCTTTTCTTTCTCTGCCTATGTAATTGTGCTTTCTCTATCAATTTCAGGTGCAAACACACAGGATCTTGCCATACCAGCGGTGCCTTCCATTGGACGGATACTCTCCTCCCCTACCACTATGACGAACAGCGTTCTTGCAGCTCCGGCTTCACCTTCTTGATCTTTATCACCCTCCCTTGCATATTCATAGCCAGCAGTAATCCCTTCATCCACCACACCTACATCTCCAGCTCGGTCCACCTATACTCGTGTAATGACTACCCGATTTATGAATAATATTCATAGACCCAAACATCTTTACCTTGCCACTAGATACCCTTTTCCTCAACCTATTGAGCCCACTTGTTTGTCTCAGACCTTGAAAGATCCCAAGTGGCCACATGCTATATCTAAAGAGTTCATTGCATTGGTTAAACATGACACATGGAAGCATGTTCCACTGCGCTCTATAATCAAACTAGTTGGCTGCAAATGGGTTTTCCTGTATCAAATGAAATTCTGATGGTAGTATTTTTTGCTATAAAGCACGGTTAGTGGCCAAAGGTTTTCATCAATGGCCTAGTTTTGATTATAATGATACATTCAGCCGTGTTGTGAAGCCAGTAACTATTCGAGCGGTCCTCTCCATTGCTATTCAGAAAAATTCGCCCCTTCGATAGTTGGATATAATAATGCGTTTCTACATGGCTGCCTTCAGGAGGATGTATTCATGTTTCAACCTCCGAATTTTGTTGATCCTAATCTGCCTTCTCATGTTTGCAGGTTAAAGCGGTCTTTGTATGGCTTGAAACAAGCACCTTGTGCTTGGTACCAAGAATTGAGTGCTTGTCTTCATCAACTCGATTTTCAGCAGTCTAAGTCCGATTACTCTCTATTTATCTACACTTGTGATGATGTTACTCTCTATTTTTTGCTATATGTGGATGTTCTCTTACTCACTAGAAATAACTCTGTTGCTATCTCTAAGGTTGTTTAGCAGCTCGATCATTGGTTTTCTCTTAAGGATCTTGGTCCCTTACATTATTTTTTTGGTGTCGAGGTGATTTCAGTTACTCGTGGGTTGTTCCTCTCCTAACAAAAGTATATTTGGGATCTTCTTTCCCACACTAAGATGGATGGTGCTAAGGTAGTGATGACTCCTCTTGCCACAAAGAATCTTCTTCAGCTTCAAGATGGCTTTTCTTCTGCTGATCCGACTGAGTATCGGTGAATTATAGGAGCTTTCCAATATCACTCTCTTACTTGGCCCGACATTGCCTTCCCAGTCAATAATTTCTCTCATTACATGCATAAAGCATCTCAGCTTTATTGGATCGCTATCAAACACATTCTGTGATATTTGAAGGGCACTATTCATCATAACATCCTCCTTCAGCACACTGGGAATTTCACTCTTCAAGGGTTCTCTAATGCTAATTGGGCCGGTGATAGGGGTACCCAATCCTCCACCTCTGCCTATCTTTTTTTTTTGGGTGATTGTCCCATTTCCTGGAGCACATGCAAGCCGTGTGTTGTGGCTCATTCCTCTACAGAGGCAGAATATCGAGCTTTTGCTTTAGTCACCTGCGAGCTTGTTTGGATTCGCTAATTGTTTCATAAACTCGATAATCCGATTACTAAGCCCCTGCATTTGTTATATGACAATATTGGTGCTACTCAGTTGAGTCTTAATCCTATTATGCATTCACTGATAAAGCATACTGTTATTGATCTTCATTTTATTCGTGATTTGGTCACCAAAGGTTTGCTGCAAGTCTCTCATGTTAGCACTCACGATCAACTTACCGACCTCTTGACTAGGGCTCTATCTCGTCAAACATTTCACTCTCTGTGCTTCAATTAAGATCAACTTAACTGATGGCACGCCTGTTTTGAGAAGGTGTATAAAGGAAATTGTGTAGTTTTTTAGCAAACCGTCAAAAATTTCTATATACCCTTTGACGGTTGCTTTGATGGTTTCAGACAAAATGTTTACCATGAGAAAACCGTCGATGGTTTGGTTACGCCTGTTGATGATTTCCGAGAATCCTAATAGTTGAAAATTTGCTGATATCCAATAGTCTACAAGCATATGAGATTCTTCACTTGTATTACTTGAATATTTGCTTGTATTTGATAGTTTAAGATTTTCTTGATTTGATATTGAAATACTTTTGAATTTGTAACAACTATACCTTATACAAGTCCTATATATAGGACATCTCTACATCAATGCAAGTGTACTACATTTTCTATAGAAATTTCATATGCAAACAAATCGAACCAAACTTTGGTCTTGGATGGAGGCACATAAAACTTTCTCCATTGAATTTACACATTAGGTGCGATGCCTAATTACATTAAAAATCTCAATTCAATCACTCCACTTTGCAGGTTATTTCATGAAATAAAATGTTTTAATTGATATCGAAAAAAGGGAAGATATTTCACTTTATCAAAATTCTAAGACTGAATATAGACATTGTACTATATGGTTCATGTAGCAAGTATTTCCTCAATTAAATAGTAAATAATGAATAGTTGTACCTAATGTATATTACAGAGGTATTGAAAACATAGATATTGGTGAAGTAACATAATAAAAATGGAAGATTAAGAAAGCTTGTCCACATTAGCAAGATTGTAAAAATCCCAAAAAAGAAATATAAAAGATTAGTGGATTGATTTAAAAAAAATAAAAAAATAAAAAAATTAATTAATTAACTAATTAATTAATTGGATTTAAAAGAAAAAGAAAAGAAAAAAAATAATAAAATATTTATTATTATTAATTAATTAATTAATTAATCGGATTTTAGAAGAAAAAGGAAAAAAAATAATTAATTAAAATTTATTTTTATTTTATTAATAAAATATATTATTATTAATATTAATTAAATATATTATTATTATTATTATTAACCATCCTGAAGCTGAGAAGCTTCAGGATGTTTCAATTACTTTCCTTCTTCTTCTTCTTCTTCTTCTTCTTCTTCTTTACTTTTCTTTTCTTTTCTTTTTGCTGCAACGCAGCTCTCTCATTCTCTCTCCTCACGTTCTCTCTCCCTCTCTCCTCGATTTTGTGACGGATTTTCGCCCGATCGAAAATCCGAAGATACCATTGGACTCCATTCGCCGCTGCCGTCATTTCTACCGGAGCAGATCAATGATAGGAGCGGCGTAAGCGTATTCCCTGGGGTAAGCCATTTTCCCCTTTTTCTTTAAATTCTTGCAAAATATAAGCCCAATTGACGAACGGACACCACCACGAGAATCTAGGGATGATTCTCTACAAGTCTAGTGGGACGAAATTCTCGTGGAGGTGTCAGACCAAAACCCCAAATTTGGAGTGCAACGATTATTAAGGGGCTTATTTTTAATTAATTAGCATTAATTTAGAAATGTTAAAATATTAAGCATCTGAAACTGAAGTAGGATTTCTGAAATTTAGGGTTCGGGTGAGCGCCGCGGGTGTAATTTTAGGACCCGCAGGCAAAATTTAGAAAATTAAGTGGGGATATTAAATAATAGTTTAAATGTTAATTTGAGGTATATGGAGCCTAAGAAAGGCTAGATGAACATTATTTTGGAGAAATAGATTAATTAATCTGGGGAAAAATGTAAATTGCAGGAGTTAAATTTCGAGCGCCAAGGGCGTGAAATTTTGGATCCTAACGAATTTCTCAGTAGGCAGGTAAGGGAATAAACTAAAGCAGTAATTTTCCATACAAATTATTATTGATTATAAGTAAATTTATTTTCAGAAAAGCATATGTTATATTGTGTATTACGAATGAAATGTACGATTGGAAAAATATTACTATGATGATTAAAATGTATATGTATGTATGAGATGTAAGGAATTCACGATTTTAGAATATGAAGTATGACTTTTAACAGCATATGTGTGGCATGAATATTATTTTATGTGAAATGTATTATGATGTGAAAGATTTTAGAACCAAGCATGATTTCAGGTATTATGAAAATATGAGTTATGTTGTGATGGTTTTGACGATTATGTGATAAATGATGTATTTTCAGTATATATATACCTGAAACAATTTTGGCGCGAGGCCATATATTTATGTTATCGGCACGAGGCCGTATTTATGTTTTTGGCGCGAGGCCATATATTTATGTTATCGGCATGAAGCCGTATTTATGTTATTGGCGTGAGGTCATGTATTTATGTTATCGGCACGAGGCCGTATTTATGCTATCGGCACGAGGCCGAATTTACTATGATTTTGGCGCAAGGCCATATGTATGATTTCGGTGCGAGGCCGTATCTATGTTTGCGGCACGAGGCCGTAATGATGTTACGTATGATCATGTATTATATGTTTTCACAACCAAGATGTTAGTTTAGTTCATACCAGGAGCTCGGTACCGTAGCTATGGGTTAATTTTGGCACGAGGCCTTATTAGTGCTACCGTCCCACGAGGGGATGGGAGATGGATAGTCGATGTGGCTTTCAGTAGAGTGTGGAAGTCCGGACCAGGGTGTGGCAAGCTCATCATACTTACAGACATATTTGATTCGGTAGTGGTCGGCCAGCCATTGTCAGGTCCTGCCTTCGGGCTGCACAACCCGTCATGGGGGGTAATACATGACACCAGCTAGCTATTCATCCTGTGTTTGTTTTCAGTACTACAATTATAACAGATGATTTTATGTATGATATGAATTATTAACAGATGTGAAAATATATGTTTACCCAGTACGATTTGATGATGTTTATAAATTATGAAATATACTATATACGTATAAATGCATTAAATATTCATGTTACCACACAACTGTATTTAATTTATTTTCCCTTACTAAGAAGTATCTCACCCCCAAACTTAATTAATTTTTTAGGAGCCCCTGAGAGACCGGCGGGTCAGGGCCGCCGTTGAGCTAGTGAGATTACCTTGTGAGAAGGGTAAGATTTTGTAATAGGGTCAGAGTTATTTTGTGTTTGACCCTTGAGATATTTTGATATATGTGAAGATGTAAAGAATGCTCTGGTATTATGTTTTATGATTGGATATTTGAGATTTTATATTTACTGCTGCTAGGTTTTTCGCTGTGTTTGACAGGTGTCCCCGCTACCCACAGGTTCGGGTTGACCATTTTATTTATTATGTGATATTTTATGTTAAGAAATTGAGGGACGTTACAAAGACAATTTTAAATAAATGCAACAATTTCAAATTGAATATTATATACAAACAAAATTATAAAATTATTTTACATTGAATTTATAAAAGAATAAAAAGCTTATAAAAAAAATCATCTAAATTCTTCTATGTAAGCTCAACTCATATATTGTACAACTAGGCATTACTATATAATTTTAGGACATCAAATCGTCATTGGCGTTCACCATATTAACTGATAATAGAAGAAGGAAGATTTCATTAGGACAAAAGAGATATAGAAAGGCAGTACTATATTCATCATATTGCTGTCACAACAACGCCACCATGAGATGATGGATATGTAAATCAAGGCCTAGAATTTCTAGCAACAGATGAAAAATGGAAGCATTGCATAAATTGGTGAAAAATGATTCATATAGCCAATTGCACTTAGTGGGACTAAGATTTGGTTTTATTGTTGTTGTTGTTGGGTGAAAATGGAAGCATTGGACATTTAATTTGAGGTTTTGGGTAACTTTAAATCTTTCATAAAAACATAATAAAACATAAAATTATCGTAATGATTTTTGTTACAACCCACCAAATTTTTTCCTTTAATCTATTAGAAATAGTTTAATGTTGTAAATTGACCAATTTCTTCTGTACTTTTTTAAAAATTTAAAGAATAAAAATTATTTTATATTACTAATCGGATCCTAAGTATGTGTGTCTATGTGTGTAGACCAAAAGACATTGACCTCCCTTGAAATTTGGTTAAAAAACAACAATCTCTCTTAAGATTTCAAAAATTTTAAAAACCTCCCCTGAAACTTCAAAAACGCTATGGACCTCCGCTGAGATTTGTCAAAAAAATACAAATCTCCCCTTAAAAATTCATACTTTTTTATAAAATATAAGAGGAAATTTGCAACTTTTTTACAAACATCAGGAGAGGATTCTAAAATTCTTTAAATAGAGGTTTGTAACATTTTTAAAATCTCATCAACCTTTTTACCAAATTTCAAGTTAGATAAATGTTTTTTGCCCATATATATATATATATATATATATATATATATATATTCTTAAGTTGGTAAAAAAGAAGATTAATTTGTTGTCATGTAATCCAGCCTCGCACTTGATGTGATCAGAATCCAGAGTGGGACTGATAATATTCGCCGCAGGCTTGATATGGAGTAATTTTAGATTCTACGCTTCCCAACTATTCAAAAATCAAATCATTTTGATGGCTCAACATGCATGCATAAAAATGTTCTTCCCTTGATTCGACCCCCCAGAGAAAGGGAAATGAAATGAATCGTGTCCGCACATACATTCCGACAAATTGAAATAATATAATTGTGTGGTTACATCGAGAGCTTGGGGAATATACCCATTTTCATTTAGCCCGGAGCCACGACCCAAGGCTTGTGGGGTGGGGTGGGGTCGGGCACAGTGGCTTGCATTTGCATGCCCTCTAGAAATCATGGTAAAGGTCCCAATTACTTTAGTTATCCGCGTGGGCCCCACCTCCCTAATTAGTAATTAGAAGGGAATCACCTGCTTTATGTTGGGTTAATTAATGAAGGAGATGGATCCATCATCCATCACATGGATCATACCCAGCTTAGGTGGGTCATCATTTCACCCAATATTCCATCCTGGTCGGATCTTTGGAATCCCAATGCAACAAACACCAACCCCCCCTCCCCTCCCATCAAGCTTCTCTCTCTCTCTCTCTCCTATGCCTCTTTTTAAAAACAAATCAAATTTTAAATTTGAGACGCTTAGTATAATAATTCAAACTTTATATATTATAATATGTTTTTAAAACTTTCAAAACATTTTTGTATCAAATTTCACCCAATTACATTTCATTTTATCTAAAATTTGACTCAGTGAAATCCTTAAAAAGACACCTTAGTTATCTAAAAATGTAAAATTTTTAGCATAAAATCATCGCAATATATATTTTTATGGAGTAAAGTGTAATTTTATAAAAGTTTGAGAGTAGATATCGAATTGAGAATAAAATTGCCCCTTTAGAACTAATTAATCATAGTTTTGAATTTCAAAATATAGTCCTATTTATAAATCCTCTTTATATTCTTATAATACGGGTAATCTTGTGGTCCGAATTATATATATATATATATAAATATATTAAAGTAAAATTTCACTACAGTCGAAAGACTTGCGAAAAATATTAGGATGAAGCTGCAGTCTCATTTTTTGGGCAATGATGACATATAAAGGTCCAATTATTTCACGCGGTTTTGAGTCGGAAGTCTTAAGGAATGATGGCCTTATTGTGCCCTTTCCGCTTTTTGTTGTGGGCATGTGATGGGTTGATTTGTAGTTACCAGTTAGTTGGACCCTGCCCCACGGGTTGGCCCACCTACCTTCATGGATATTTTTTTCGCCCGTAAAAAGTAATATCGCTGCAGACGTCAAAAACAGAAACAAGATGCAGGAGAAATCTAATCCAGGACAGGGATAGGGCCTACTCCAGGCTAGGCCACATTGGGTCGGGGGGCAGTGCCCTGTTTGGATTGGATGTGTGTGGGGGGGATGGCCTGCTGCCTGCATCACTGTAAAGGAGGAAAAATGAACCAAATGGGGAGGGACCCCACGCGGTTTGCATGATATGCAGATGGCCCATAGCAGTGGTGGGGGAGTGGCTAGGGAAAATGCATAGGATTTAGGTGGTCTAGTACATGCAAGTCCAGCCTATGACAGAAAAGTCTAAGGAAAGAAGTGTCTCTTTCGGAATTTTAAACCCTAGTGACAGGGACATGGCAAGCAAATCCTTCATTTCTGGTGTTCTTGTTTTGAACTACACTGGGTTTTCAAGCCCACCAAATGGGAAACTTGATTCTCTTCTTCTTCTTCTTCTTCTTCATTGATGTTCCATCATATACATGCTTTGCTTAGACTAATTTACTATTTGTTTTCTTCTATTTTATCTTTTAATAAAGTGGAGGTTGGATGACAAAAAAAGTCGAGTATTCTACTTAAAGATATGGACAATAAAGTATGACTTTCTTTTTTCAATGAGAATGAAAGAAAATTTAATTAGACCAAGAAATACTTAGCTAGAATTAATAATTGTATCTATCGTATATCATTCCATCATAGATCACTAATTGGCCTATGAAAATTATGATACTTTCTTCAAAGTTCTCAATCAATGTGACCTATATTTTTATAATGGCATTTGCCCAACAAGTATTGTCATCTATGTTGTGTAGAGTGATCTCCTCAAAATCTTAAAATAATCTGACTTTAAACCTATCTTTTCATTTCCTCGAAGAATTCAAGGTTAAAGTCCTCAATTTCAAGCTTTTTAATGATTTCTAATATATAGTATCACACCTCTTAAACTTCTACATTCAACTACAAGAATCATTGTTATTCAACAGTAAAATCAATTTCTTTCTAGTGAAGAGTCTATCTACTATGTAAGATATTATAAACCTAACTGTCACTTTAGAGCTACTTCCACATCCTGAACCATGCACATTAATTTGTAATTTATCAAATAGACGTATGACTCATTCTTTCTAGCTTCTTCACCATGTTGAACATAGTTGTATCCCACAAACAACTACTATAAAAAAGTTTTGTGTCATCATAACCATCCATTAAACTTATTTTTCATCCCCTTGCCTACAAAACCTAGAGATAGTAAGACCCTTCAAATTCATAGTCGAACATTTGATAAAGTATTTTGTATCTTGATGTATGTTCTCCTTTAAGATGCTCCATGATGCTTTTAGAAACTTTCACTAAAGGTTATGCATGCCTAGTTACATTCTCAAAGAGGTGCACTATATTGATCAAGAAAACATTACATTAGGTGGGAATTTTTGTACCTCCAATTAACTAACCGTCCAAATTAACCTCATGGATAGTCTCCTTTACCTATGGCAAAAAACATTGGTAGTGAAGTAGTTGAGCGAATCAATTTGATATATACATTTTTCAACTTCTCTAAATGAAGGCTTGGTAGTTGTGGAAGTTTAAAAATGACACGGACATACTTAGCCTAGATTTTGACTATTTTTTCGTTTGAATGATAAGGAGAAAAGTTAATGTTCCTAGAAACGGAGAAAGGAACCTAAGATGTGTATCTTCTTCATTGAAGGAAAGGTTGCAGTGAGGACTATGGAGAAAGGCTACATCTTTAGATGATAGAGTTACTCAATTTGAAAGGATAAGAGTTTTTTTTTTTTTTTTTTTTTAAATCATGGACTCTTAACATGTTAAAACTTTTTCATGGTTAATGAGGAGCAAAGTTTTGAAGTTTAAGTTGGCTTTTTTTCTTTTTTATTTTTTCTTCTTTTTTTTTTTTACAAAAAGAGGGCGACACCTCCATTTATTTATTAATATACCCTCACTTTTGGTAGAGGAATACCATAGTTACAAGATAAGTAAAAGGGAGATTACAGAAAAATAAAATAAAACCCTCACAAAAACAACATCAGCAACCAACCAAACTAGGACAACAAAAGTTGGCTTGATTGAGACCCATGCAAATAATAGAATTGATGAAAGAAGTAAAGCATGATCGATTATAGTTATGAAATGCAATGGTCAATGTTCCAACTAAGCACATCTAGAGTCATAATCAAGCGGCACCATAGAGAACAAGCCTCATGCAAATTTAAGAACTAGTCAAGCCTTTAACAAGTTCATAAAGGTATGATTTTTACATGTAAAGATACAAGAAAAAGTTTTGAACCTCATGGACCCACCATCGGTGCTCCTTACATCAAGACAACTCTAAAATCCCTATCACCAACCTATGTTGCCACTTTGTTTAATTATTATTCAGTAGCCTATTATTTCTTTCATTTCTTTCCAACAAGAAACAATGTCTGTTTTTTCAAGATAGAATGCAATAAGGGAATGATCATTCACCTATACAGTTGCATGGCTCAGACTCATGTGCAATTGTATGATAATTGATATAAGTTCATCCTATTTGAGTTTTACAAGTTCTCGTGACCTTAAAAACAATTCTTTTGATGTAAATGTTGTGTTTTTGTGGCTTATATACTTGATGGATTGCATAAACAAGGAAGAAGATATAGTCAAAAATCACATGTGTTGAGGAGCAACAGGGAAACAGTTGACGGTTTGACTCCAAAATTCAGACAATTTACATTCTGTCTGAAACAATCGAGGGTTTGGCCCAATCAGCCGATGGTTTGGCTCAAGAACCTAGCGCATATTTTCAAAATTTGAATATGAACGTTAAGTTGGTTGGGTGTTTAGAGGGAAACCTCCGAAATGTTTATAAATATACCATTCTAGGTATATTCTGAGAGAAGAAGATCATTGTAAAAGTGATTATATTGTATGTTCTTTGACACTTACATAGCGAAACTTTTTTGATTGCTCTCGTGGATGTAGGCATTGTCGAACCACATAAACCTTTACTTTGTTATTCTTACTTTCAAATATACTGCGTGTGTCACGCCCCGAACCCAGTAATGGGACCCAGGGTGTGATGTAGTAACCTAACCTGTCCCTGTATCATACAAAACACAAATAATACTATAATGAATGAGGGTCTGATCCCGTGGGGTTCTCATACCCTATACACATTAACATACACGACATATATGCAACGAAAAAGTTCATTCCATACATACATTGTACCATACCAGAGTCTATACAGATAGAGTCTAAGCTCCATAATACAAAATATAACCTAGGGTACCAGCAATTACCCAAAACGACAACCATGTTATAGTCCTAGTACTTACACAAGCATTTCACGCAGTATACTAACCACTACGCTCCCAAAACAAGGACGCTAGTTCTGATTACTCGAAGGACCTAAAAACATGTACATACGATAGGGATGAGACACCTCTCAGTAAGGAAGAATCAGGTTATATCGGTGTATGGTATATGAGTGTTATCATGACATAAAACATACACAGTTCAATACAGTTTCATTATTTTCACAAAACAGTTCCAGTATTATAATAACCCCAAAAAGGGCCATAGAAGATTAGTAGAGTGATTCCAAAAAAAAAAATTAATTAATTAATTAATTAATTGAATTTAAAAAAATCATTAAAATTTATTTTTATTTTTATTAATAAAATATATTATTATTAACATTAATTAAATATATTATAATTATTATTATTATTATTATCCTGAAGCTAGAAGCTTTAGGAGATTCATTTTTTTTTTCACTTTTTGGTTGTCTTGTTTGTTCTTTCTTCTTCTTTTTCTTTTTTCTCCTTGTTCTTGCGTGCACAGACTCTCTCTCTCTCTCCTCTCATTCTCTCTCCCTCTCTCCTCGATTCGTGGCGGATTTTCGCCCAATCGAAAATCGAAAGATATCGCTGAACTCCATTCTCCGCTGCCGTCATTTCTACCGGAGCGCATCGGTGGTAGGAGCGGCGTAAACATATCTCCTGGGGTAAGCCAATTTCTCCTTTTTCTTTAATTTCTTGCAAATTATAAGTCCGATTGACGAATGGACACCATCACGAGAATCTAAGGATGATTCTCTACAAGTCTAGTGGGACAAAATTCTTGTGGGGTCATCATGGGCAAAATCCCAAATTTGGGGTACTATTAAGGGGCTTATTTTTAATTAATTAGAATAAATTTAGAAATGCTAAAATATTGAGCATCTAGAGTTGAAGTAGGATTTCTGGAATTTAGGGCTCGGGTGAGCGTCATGGGTGTAATTTTGAGACCCGCAGGTAAAATTTAGAAAAATTAAGTGGGGGTGTCAAATATTGGTTTAAATGTTAATTTGGAGTACATTGGACTTAGGAAAGGCTAGATGGGTAGTATTTTTGGGAAATAAGTTAATTAATCTGGGAAAAATACAAATTGCAGGAGTTGAATTTAGGGCACCAAAGGCGTAGGATTTGGGTCTTAACGAGACTCTCAGTAAATCAGGTAAGGGGAATAAATTATAACAGTATTTATAGAATTACTGTGTAAATTAATATGTGAACATGAGCATATGGTATTTTGATTGAAATTTATTATGATATAAATATTAAATAAATTGTGTGGCATTTGAGTAATATTAAATTGTGATGTTTTGCGGTGTGAAATTAACATATTATGAATATTGGATGAAAATTGTGTGGCACATGACATGTGTTGAAAAATGTGAAATTTAACGATGTGTATTTTTTGAGAAAATATTGAAATGAGAATGATTGATGTGATATTTATACGTGAGTATAAATTATTTGCATGAAAAATGAGTTTGTACAAATTACTGATATGAGTATTTTGAGAAATGTGGAAATATGTGAAATATGATATATATTATTATGAGATGATGAAATGTGCATAGAAAATGATGAGAATATTCATATTAAATTGAATTGAGATATACTGAAATATGATTGATGACATGCCAATACCGCATAATAATTGCGTGTGTGTGTGTGTGTGAAGTTCCTACTTATGTCGTTGGAGAGGTATGCTCAGTATGGAGACTGTGTGTGTGTGTGAAGTTCCTACTTATGTCGTTGGGGAGGTATGCTCAGTATGGAGACTGTGTGTGTGTGTGAAGTTCCTACTAATGTCGTTGGGGAGGTATGCTCACTATGGAAATTGTGTTGTGAAGTTCCTACTGATGTCGTTGGGGAGTTATGCTCAGTATGGAAATTGTGTTGTGAGATTCCTACTGATGCCGTTGGGGAGGTATGCTCAGTATGGAAATCGTGAATGTGTTGAGAATTGGAATTATGTGATCTAATGTATTATGTAAAGTACATAAATGTGAATTTATGTATACATAAATATGTAATGAGTTAAAATGGGAAATGATTATGAGAAATGAAAGAGTATGTGTTTTATAAAATAAATAATTAAGGCGAAGTGAAACTCTCCGCCTGAGAGCTTACTGAGTAAGGTGAGTGACCTGATAGGTATCAGATATGGCCATTCTTGGCTGCATAACGTGTTAGGGCAGAGGGAAGCTACCTGTATGGGCGGGCAATCTTCCCTATTCTCAAAAACTTCGCGGGTAATTATGTGTGTTGGAAATGAATAAACTTAAGAAATGGTTTTTAAGCTTATAAAAGCTTGTGTTGTATATCTTTATAATTATGAGAATGTGAATATCAGTGTGTTTTCTCAGATGAAATGTTATTTTGAAAATAAAGCATGTTATAACTGAACTCATATGGCCACACACTGTAAATAATTTATTCCTTCTTACTGAGATGTGTCTCACCCAAATTATCTAAATTTTTCAGGGATCAGGGATAGGTCAGGTGATAGAGCTCCGTGATCATAGAGAGCTGGGACCCTGACACACAGGGTGAGTTTCTGGGTTAGGGGAGGTGTAATTCCCCTAGACTTGAGTTCTTTTTTAGTCTGTTATGGTGATGTATATAGATATATATTGATACTTTGGGTATTGTATTGGGACTGATATGTACAAACTGTCTTCCGCTATTGGGTTGTATGAATGGTAGTAGGATTGTTGACGTGGCTGATTTGTGGATGTTGTTTATGACAAGTGAGAATTCATTTATTATTGGGAAAAAAATTTATGAAAATAAGGGCCTCACAAGTATAGTTCTCAACAGTCACACACACATGCATGATCAAGCAACCTGGTGTCGTCACACCCTTCGGCATGAAGCCGGCTCGCATTATACGGTGTCCCTAGCACATGGCGTAATCCTAGGCTCCTATGGCATCGTACCAGTACAACTGGTGGATCCACACCCTTCGGTGATCAGTCGGTAAGAGGCAATAATTCACGCCCTCGGATATAGAGTCAGACACTCTTGCCACTGGCAAGTAGTATTTCACACCCTCGGATATAGAGCCGGACACTCTTTCATAACCTGGAACAATTTGGAACTCACGTTCCTATATCTCATTTTAGAAAATCACAACTCAATGCATGTTTATATAACAGTTCATTCCACACTCATTTGGTAATCTCAAAATCATGATTTTCAAAATACAGTTTAAACAAGTCAAGGCACGGTCATCTCTATAACATAATATATCTACGATTTTTAAACAAAACCAGAGATGCAACCTGATGCCCCCTTTTTCCCAAACTGCAATATGAAAATCCCGTAATTTTACTCATTAGATTTCCCCAAATAAGTAGCCAAAACACACAAGATTGTGAACCACAATTCTACCGAATCCGATTTCGAAAATAACCGATATAAACAGAATCCTCTTACCTTTCTCCAAAAATTCAACCCGAACTCTATGGCTCCTAAACAACGAACCGAGTTCCCAAAACCTATAAACCATAATACAATAATTACTTACAATCTTACTCCCTACAGTTCTACTGAAATGAAAATGAAAACTGACCCTACCTCGATTTTTGGGTCAGACCTGAAAACCTCAAAACAAATATCCGTTCCACAGAACACGTAGAGATTTCTTCCCTGATCCTCGCAACAATGTTGGTTTGTCAATTCTTACAATGAACGGCGAACAAATCTAGAGAGAGAGTGTGTGGCTTCAATTTCTAGAGAGAGAGGGAAAGAAAACCTTGATAACTTAGCTTCTAAGCAAAGAAATGGATATTTATAGCACCTTTGACTCGACCAACTTCATCGACGAGGCGGCGCCTTCGTCAATGAGCCAGCGAAGGAAGTTCGTTGACGTAGTGGTGGTCTCGTCGATGAGCCTGAGATTTTTGGATTTCTCAAAACCTTTCGGCTTCTCCTCATCGACAAACCTCTGAATTTCATCGCCGAATAATAGAAGTGCCTTCGTCGATGAAACTCTGGTTTCGTCAACGAAACTCTAGCTTTGTCGATGAAGCCTGCTCAATTTATTGTTTTATCCTTTTCTTATTTATTTATTCCATATCTCACGGATCAGGTTCTTACAACCTCACCTCCTTACAAAAATTTCGTCCTCGAAATTTGTAATCTCTCCTTTACGAACTCATCCACAACCATATACACATACTCGACTCCAAGAAGAGCCGGAGGCTACTACAATGCAGTCCCATCACAATACATACATACCCTCACTTATGGCAGAGGAATACCGTGGTTACATACATATACTGTCTCAGGAGTTCACAATAACACACACTCCCAAAGACTAACAACTTATCACATTACACTAGCAACATTATTCACACGTATTCAACTGTCTCTACTATCCAACTACCACTCAGAACAACTGTGGATACTTTCGGCATATTCTTGCTTCCAATTCCTAAGAAGCTTCCTCAACCCCGTGATTCTGCCACAATACCTTCACTAACGGTATATCCTTGGTACGTAGCTTCTGAACTTTACGGTCCAGAATTTGAACGGATACCTCCTTGTATGCTAAAGTATCTCCAATTTCCAAGTTCTGGTAACTAATAACATGCGACGGATCTGACACATACCTCCTCAACATGGATACGTGAAACACATCGTGGATCCTCGAGAGCGCTTCGGGGTAGTGCAATCTTGTAGGCTACCGAACCCACTCGCTCAAGAACCTCCAATGGTCTGATATATCTCGAGCTCAACTTGCCCTTCTTCCTGAATCTCATCACTTCTTTCATCGGAGCGATTCTCAGGAATACTTTACCCCCACCTCGAATTCCAACTCCTGATGGCGAATATCTACGTAACTCTATCTGCGTAACTCTGAGCCGATTTAACCCTATCCCGGATCAAACCTACCTTCTCAGATGCCTGCTGCATGAGTTCGGGTCCCAAAACCTGACGCTCAACAACCTCATCCCAACATAGAGGATACAGACACCTTCGATCATACTGAGCCTCGAACGGTGCCATCTCGATACTAGCCTGGAAGTTATTGTTATAGGCGAACTCTACTAATGGCATAAATTGCATCCATCCACCACCGAAGTCTAACACACAAGCCCGTAACATATCCTCCAAGATCTGTATTGTTCTCTCCAACTTTCCATCAGTCTGGGGGTGGAACGCTGTATTGAAAGTAAGCTTCGTCCCCAGTGCTTCCTACAAGCTCTTCTAGAAACGAGAGGTAAACCTCAGGTCTCGATCTGACACAATGGACACCGGTATCTCGTGCATTCTAACTATCGTACAAGTCCGCTAGCCTAATTAAGGAGTAGCTAATCTTCATCGGTACGAAGTGAGCAGATTTCATCAACCTGTCCATGATCACCCAAATGGCATTCTACCCGTGAAGCACTGGCGGCAATCCAGTCACAAAGTCCATGGAAATATGCTCATATTTCCATTCCGGAATAGCTAAGGGCTATAACAACCCTACTGGCCTCTGATGTTCATCTTTCACCTACTGACACGTCAGACACTGCTCCACAAACTGAACAATCTCCCTTTTCATACCACTCCACCAGAAGGTCTCGCGCAAATCCCGATACATTTTTGTGCTACCTGGATGTACCGTATATAAAGAATGATGTGCTTCCTCCAGAATCGTCCTTCTGATTTCATCATCGTTTGGAACACACAACCTAGTTCCAAACCTCAACACACCTCCCTTAACCCTTGCTGCACTTTCTCCACAATCTCAACTAACTCTACATCACTAGCCTGCGCGACTTTAATACGCTAAAAAAAAGTCGGCTTGATCACCAAGCTAGCAATGGAAGCCTGATGATCTCTAGCCACCAACTCTATGCCAAGGCTTTCCAAATCCCATATAATATAATGTTGAACCAAAACTACGGATATTGCCGCATGCTCTGACTTCCGACTCAAAGCATTAGCTACCACGTTAGCTTTTCTTGGGTGATAATTGATGGTGCAATCATAGTCCTTGATCAGCTCAAGCCACCTCCATTGTCTCATGTTCAACTCCTTCTACGTGAAAAAGTACCTAAGGCCTTTGTGGTCAGTGAAGACCTCACACTGAACATCATACAAGTAGTGTCGCTAGATCTTCAGTGCATAAACTACAGCAGTCAATTCCAGATAATGCGTAGGGTAATTCTTCTTGTATTCTTTGAGTTTTTGAGAAGCATAAGCTATACCTTACCCTGTTGCATAAGCACACATCCCAAACCCTTCAGAGATGCGTCGCTATAAATCACAAAACCATCATCCCTAGAAGGAATGGTCAAAATAGGAGCAGTAACCAATCGTTGTTTCAGCTCCTAGAAACACCGCTCGTAATCTTCGATCCAATCAAACTTCACCCCCTTCCTGGTCAATCGTTTCAGAGGCTCGGACAACTTAGAGAATACCTCCATGAACCGACGATAATAACCCTCCAGTCCTAGGAAACTCTGAACCTCCTGCACACTCTTTGGTCTCAGCCAGTCAACCACAGTTTCAATCTTGTAAGGATCAACTGAGATACCGCCCTTAGACACCACATGGCCTAAAAATGTGACTTGATGCAATCAAAACCCACACTTCTTCATCTTGGCATACAGCTTCCTCTCCCACAGAATCTGTAGCACCAACCTCAGATGGTTTTCATGCTCTTCCGAACTCCTCGAGTATACCAGAATGTCATCAATAAAACCCACTACAAACTGGTCCAGGTACTCATGAAAAACCTTGTTCATCAGATCCATGAACACTACTACATCATTCGTCAACCCAAAAGGCATGACTAAAAACTCATAGTGGCCGTATCTAGTTCAGAAAGCAGTCTTCACAACATCCTTAGATCTAACCCCCACCTGATGATACCCTGACCATAGGTCAATCTTCGAAAAGGCTTGTATCCCCTGTAGCTAGTCAAAGAGATCATCAATATGAGGCAATGGGTAGTGGTTCTTCACAGTCACCTTGTTGATCTCATGGTAATCAATACACATGCACATAAACCCATCCTTCTTCTTTACGAACAAAACTAGAGCTCCCTAGGGCGAAACACTAGGTCAGATAAAGCCCTTGTCCAATAATTCCTACGACTACTCCTTCAACTCTTGAAGTTTCGCTGGAGCCATCCGGTATGGAGCTTTAGAGATCGATGCCTTTTCAAGCAGCAACTCTATCGCAAAATCAACCTCACGATCCGGAGGTAAACCGGGTAAGCCTTCTAGAAACACATCCGGGAACTCGTTAACCACTCGAATATCCTCAAGCTTCAACGCATCCCATGGTGGTTCCTTCATGCAAGCTAGGTACCCCTGACATCCGTCCATGAGTAACCTCCTCTCCTGTAATGCCGATAGAACCTATGGTGTCGAACACACACACGATCCTACAAACTCATACTCTGGCTCCCCCAGGAGGTTTGAACACTACCACATTTCCTCGATAGTCGATCATAGCATAACTGGAGGATAACCAATTCATCCCCAGTATAATGTCAAAACCAAACATATCGTACACCACAAGATTCTCCAGAAGCAGCCTTCTCTGAATTTCCACTAGGCAACCTCCCAACATCCTCCTATAGGACGTTACACTTCCAGACTTTGTTGCTACATATAACCCTTTATTCATAACTTGGGTCTCAACCCCACACAGCTTTACAAAGTTCACAGATACAAAAGAATGGGTTGCCCCCGAATCAAATAAAATAACAGCTATATTTAAAAGAAATAATAAGGTACCTATCACTACATTCCTCGCACGATCCGCATCCACTAGAGTAAAAGAATATATCCTCGCCAGAGCTGTGTTCGCTTGGCTGGTTCCCTGAGGTATCTGATTGTTGCCCCAGTTCACACTGGATGCAGGTACATCTCTCTTCGATGCACGATAGTCACAAGCCATTTGGCCTGATTTTCCACAACTGTAACAGTTATCCCCAAATGATTGGCACTTACCTTCATGCCATCTATGGCACCTGATACAACAATCACACAATTGATCCACTTAAGCACCCTGACGCTCGGTATTATGGCGGTAACTCGAGCCCTTGTTCTTCTTCTTCCATAATCCCTGATTAGAACCTAATGGCACTGGCCTCTTCTTCAGTTCCTAATCCACCTCATCCTCCCAGATGTCGGTCTCAATCACAGTGGCCTTATCCACCAAAATTGAAAATTCACGGATCTACAGCACACCCACTAATCTGCAAATATCTTTCCTTAGGCCCTTCTTGAACCTCTGAGTCTCCTCATACTCATTCAATAAAGCATCGCGCAAAACGAGATAGCTTTATATACCGAGCAGAATACCCCTACACCGTCATATCTCCCTGAGTCAGAACAGAGAACTCATCCGCCTTAGAATCTCGTGTGGAGGCTGAGAAGTATCTCTCAAAGAACACTTCCTTGAAGGGGCTCCATGTCATCTCTGTAGGACCAGCTCTCTGCTTCTCCAGCATACTCACTGCAGTCCACCATTGCCCAGCCTCCCCAGACAACTGGAAGGTAGTGTACAAGACTCTCTGCTTATTTGTGCAGTGTAGAACCTCCAGAATCCTTTCAGTCTTCTCGACCCAGTCCTCCGCTATCATCGAATCAGGTCCTCCTGAAAATGGTAGAGGGTGCATACGTGTGAACCTCTCGATGGTACACCCCGCAGAAGTAGGAGAATATTCACGTCTCCTAACACTCCGCCCGATATCCCGCATAACCTGCCTCGTCAGCCCTCAAAGCCTAGAAGGAGACTCATCGCTCACAGTCTCCTTGGAGCCACTATCCAAGTTTTTATCCTTGGGTTCCATTCTGAAAATAAAATAGGAATTGGTTAGAGTTCCTATGTCATACACAGTTTACACAATCATTGACATCTAATCATCTTAACTACCAATCTCACGGGTTCAGGTCTGTCCTATCACGCCAACATGAAATCATCAATGGTTTGCTATGATTTTACTGAAATTGTCATTCCAGGAAAAACACAGAACACCGCCTATGAGTCCCTGTCTAGCAACAAAACAACCCTCGACCCATTCTACCCATTTCCTACATCCTATACTCTAGTATGTACACATAGCTACGCCTAACCAAGTCTACAAAACCTAACAACCTGGTTAGCTCTGATACCAAGTTGTCATGTCCCGAACCCGACGATGGGACCCAGGGTGTGATGTAGTAACCTAACCTATCCCTGTATTATACAAAACACAAATGATACTATAATGAATGAGGGTCCGACCCCGTGGGGTTCCCGCACACCCTATACACATTCACAAACATGACATATACATAGCGAAAAAGTTCATTCCATACATACATTGTACCATACCAGAGTCTATACAGATTGAGTCTAAGCTCTATAATACAAAGCATAACCCAGGGTGCCAGCAAATACTCAAAATGAAAACCCTATTACAGTCCTAGTACTTACACAAGCACTTCACGCAGTATACCGACCACTGCGCTCCCAACACAAGGGCGCTAGTTCCGATGACTCAAAGGACCTGAAAACATGTACGAACGATAGGGGTGAGACACCCCCTCAGTAAGGAAGAATCAGGTTATATCGGTGTGTGGCATATGAGTGTTGTCATGACATAAAACATACACAGTTCAATACAGTTCCAGTATTTTCACAAAACAGTTCCAGTATAGTTCTCAACACACACACACACACATGATCAAGCAAGTTGATTTCGTCACACCCTTCGGAATGAAGCCGGCCCACATTACACAGTGTCCCCGGCACATAGCGAAGCCCCCGGCTCCCATGGTATCGTACTGGTACAACTGGTGGATCCACACCCTTTGGTGATGAACCAGTAAGAGGTAAAGACGGACACTCTTGCCACTGGCAGGTGGTATTTCACACCCTCGGATATAAAGCCGAACACATTTTCACAACCTGGAACAATTCAGAACTCACATTCCTATATCTCATTTCAGCAAATCACAACTCAATGCATGTTCATATAATAGTCCATTCCACACTCATTTGGTAATCTCAAAATCATGATTTTCACAATACAGTTTAAACAAGTCAAGGCACAATCATCTCTATAACACAATATATCTATGGTTTTTCAACGAAACCAGAGATGCAACCCAATGCCCCTTTTTTCCCAAAACTGCAATATGAAAACCCCATAATTTTACCAGTTAGATTTCCCCAAATAAGTAGCCAAAACACACACAGGATTGTGAACCACAGTTCTACCGAATTCGATTTCGAAAATAACCAATATAAACAGAACCCCTTTACCTCTTCCCGAAAATTCAACCTGAACTCTACAACTCCTAAACAGCGAACCGCATTCCCAAAACCTATAAACCACAATACAATAATTACTTACAATCTTAGTCTCTACAGTTCTACTGAAAACGGAAATAAAAACCGACCCTACCTCAATTTTTGGGTAAAATCCGAAGATCTCAAAACAAAGATTCGTTCCACAAAACACATAGAGATTTCTTCCCTGATCCTCGCAATAACATTGGTTTGTCGATTCTAACAAAAAACGGTGAAGAAATCTAGAGAGTGAGAGTGTGGCTTCGAGTTTTAGAGAGAGAGGGAGAGAAAACCTTAATAGCTTAGCTTCTAAGCAAAGAAATGGATATTTATAGCACCTTTGACTCAGCCAACTTTGTCGACGAGGCAACATCTTTATCGACAAGCTAGAGAAGGAAGTTCGTCGACGTAGTGGTGCTTTCGTCGACGAGTCTGAGATTTTTAGATTTCCCAAAACCTCTCGGCTTCTCCTCGTCGACGAACCTCTAAATTTTGTTGCCAAACAATAGAAGTGCCTTCGTCAATGAAACTCTGGCTTCATCCACAAAGCCTACTTAATTTACTGTTTTACCCTTTTCTCATTTATTTATTCCATATCTCACAGATCGGGTTCTTACAGCGTATGTGTGTGTTCTATATTTTTTCTTCATTAGTTGTTGCGTTTAATTTCCTTTGTACGATTCCGATTTCATTCACAAAAATTAGTATCAAAGTGTTGTTGTTATGGCATCGGTACTTCATCTGCGAAATTTGATGTTGTCAAATTTGATGGAACCAGAAACTTCGGTTTGTGGTAGAGGAGAGTGAAAGATTTTCTTGTGCAGCAAGGGATGGTGAAGGCCTTATATGGTGTTCAATCGGAAGGTATGGATGAGGCTAATTGGAAAGAATTAAAGGCAAAGGTTGTTACTACAATATGATTGTGTTTGGCCGATGAAGTGTTCTATTATGTCATGGAGGAAGATTCTCCTGTGGTTGTTTAGTGAAAGCTTCAAAGCCGGTATATATCTAAATCTCTTACTAATAAACTATTTCTTAAGCAAAGTCTTTATGGGCTTAAGATGGTGGATGGTTCAAACTTGAACCAACACATCAACGCATTTAATCAAATCATAAGTGATTTAATGCGGGTTGATGTGAAATTTGAATAAGATGATGAGGCGTTGATGCTACTGAATTCCTTGCCAGCAACTCACACATATGAGAATCTGGTTACCACTCTTACATGGGGGAAAGAGACCCTAAACTTGGAAGAGGTGACAAGTGCGTTGTTGGGATTTCATCAAAGGATGAAAGTCTGCGATAAAAATTCACACGGAGAAGGACTTGTGGTGAAAGGTAACCATGATTGTGGGAGAGGAAAACTTAGAAATGGATCAAGTCAAAAATCTTGAACTCAATCTAAGAAAAAAAAAAAAAAAGGATATGTGGTCTTATAAGTGCAGTAAAAAGGGGCACATTAACCCGGAGTGTCTAGATTGGAAGAAAGGAAATGCTAAAAAACATGAAGTGACTTCAAAATTAGCACATGTAGTTCAAGAATAAAATTCAATTTGTAGTGATGCTAATGTAGTTTCAATTTCTTCGAGGTCAGAGAGCCTCACGAACTCATGGACCCTAGACTCAACATGTCTTACCATATGACTCCAAATAAGGAGTGGTTCAGTACTTATAAGTTAGTAAATTCAAGTTCAGTTCTTATGGGCAATGATGTCTCTTGTAAAATCATTGGCATATGAAGTGTTAAAATTAAAATGTTTGATGGTGTTGTAAGAACCTTGAGCAATGTAAGACACATACCGAACCTACGGAAGAGTCTCATTTCACTTGGCACTTTGGATTGTAATGGATTCAATTACAAGTCCGAAAGTGGGATTATGAAGGTGTACAAAGGTAATCTGACAGTGATGAAAGGGCAAAAGTTAGATAGAAATATTTATACACTGCAGGGAACTACTATTGCAGGTGGAACTGCAGCCATAGATTTTGAATTTGATGAAACCGTTTTGTGGCATATGTGGCTTAGGTATATGGGTGAACATGGTATGAAAGAACTTCATAATAGGAAACTCTTGAAAGGTATGAAAACATATACGCTAAATTTTTGCAAGTTTTGTGTTCTTGGGAAACAAAATAGGGCACAATTCAAATCAACTATTCACAAGACAAAAGGTATTCTTGATTATATACATTATGATCTTTAGAGACATGTTAGAGTAGCATCACGAGGTGGACATGTTTACTTTGTGAGTTTTGTTGAGGACTACTCACGAAAAGTCTAGGTATACTTCATTCAGCACAAATCTGATACGTTTTCTAGGTTTAAGTTGTGGAAAGCTGAAGTGGAAAACTAGGTGGGGAGGAGAATCAAATGTCTCAGGTCAGACAATGGGACTGAGTATGTTGATTCTAGGTTCATGGAGTTTTTTGAGCAGCAGGGGAATTAAGAGACATTTCACTATTCACCGGACACCTCAACAAAATGGTGTGGCTAAAAGGATGAACCGAACTCTAACTAAAAGAGTTCGGTGTCTCAAGACTAATGCAAGACTATCAAAGAACTTCTAGGCACAGTTAGTATGACTTGTGTCTTGGTAAATTGGTCACTAATGGCATCACTAGAATGGAAAGTGGCAGAAGAGGTATGGACGAGAAACGCAGCAGACTATTCTGGATTGAAGGTATTCGGTTGTCCAACCTAAGTTCACGTGTCTAGTGAGGAGAGATCAAAACTTGATGCAAAGTCTAGACATTGCATCTTTTTGGGATATCAAAAGGGTGCAAAGGGGTTCAAGTTGTGGGATCCAATGGCAAAAAAGGTGGTAATCAGTAGGGATGTAGTTTTTGATGAGAAATCTATGGTGAAGCATACTCAAGAATTTGATGAAGAGAAACAGGAACTAGAAAATTGGAGTAGAGACGGGCATGTTGTGTAGGTGGAGTTAGAAACTCAAGGCAATGATAATGATCTTGGACCTCTGGTTTCAGGGAGTTCTAGCTTAGGAAACCATCAAGTCGACAATATTCCTATACGGAGATCTAGATGCACTATTAGACCAACACCAAGGTATGGGTTTGAAGAGTTAGTATCTTTTGCTTTCATTACCAGTTGCAATGATCCAACTACTTTTCAAGAGGCAGTGCACGGCCAGGAGAAAAGTAGGTGGATAAGTGCTATGATTGAGGGAATAGAATCCCTACATAAGATTCAAACATAAGAGTTGGTGAAGCTTCCAAATGGGAAAAAAGCGATAAGTTGCAAATGGGTATATAGGAAGAAGGAAACAATTTTAGAAAAGGAAAAAGAGAAATTCAAGGCACAGTTAGTGGCAAAGGGGTACTCACAGAAAAAGGGAATAGATTATGATGAAATCTTTTCACATGTGGTCTGACACACTTCCATCAAGGTAGTGTTGGCGTTAGTAACTCATTATGATCTACATTTGGAACACATGGATGTGAAGATGACAATTCTCCATGGTGACTTGGAGGAACATTTTTATATGGTACAACTGGAGGGATTCAATAAACCAGGTCAAGAACACTTAGTTTGCAAGTTGAAGAAGTCTCTTTATGGGCTAAAACAGTCTCTGAGGCAATGGTACAAAATATTTGATTCCTATATGATTAGGATAGGCTACAGAAGATGTGAGTATGATTGATGTGTGTATGTTAAGAAGTTTGATGATGGTTCTCTTATTTTCTTATTGTTGTATGTCGATGACATGTTAATACCTGCGAAAGATTTAACTAAGGTAAATTAGTTAAAGGATCTATTGTATAAAGAGTTTGACATGAAGGATCTTGGTTCAGCTAAGAAGATACTTGGGATGAAGATTCGTTGGGGCATAATTGTAGGGAGGTTGTGGTTATCTTAGAGCAGTTTTGTGGAGAAGGTGTTGGAAAGGTTCAAGACCATACTTGGCACATGCAGTGAGTGTGGTGAGTAAGTTTCTCTATAATATGGGTATACAGCACTGGGAAGCCATCAAATGGATTTTCAGATACTTACGGAGTACGTCTAATTATGGCATCATGTTTGGCAAGCAATAGGATAGTCCCATCAATTGTGGGATTTTTGTATGCTAATTATGTAGGATATATGGATGAGAGAAGGTTTACAATGAGTTATTTCTTTACCCTTGTGGGAGGACCTATATGTTGGAGATTCATGGTACAATCCTTGGTGGCATTGTCTACAACTGAATCTGAATACATGGCAGTTGTCGAAGCTGTAAAAGAAACCTTATGGATTATCGGCTTGGTCAAATAGTTGGGTATACAGTAAAGTGGGGTTGTGCTAAGTTTTGAGAATCAAAGCACTATCTACTTGCCAAAGAATCAAGTGTACCATGCTAGAAACAAGCATATTGATGTAAGGTTCCACAGGGTCCAGGAATTGATTAGTTCAAGTGAACTTGTACTAGAGAAGGTTCATATATCTGAAAACGCAGCTGACATTTTTACAAAATTGGTTACTATTCAAAAGTTCAAGCATTGCTTGGACTTACTTCATGTCTCCAAGTGCTAGAAGGGAGACGGACCCAACCTAACATTCCAAAGTCAAGGTGGAGCAACGAGCTATGTTTTCAAGTTCTCTAAAAGGGCGTATACTCGCTAAGGTGGAGATTGTTGTGTTTTTGTGGCTCATATACTTGATGGATTGCATAAACAAGGAAGAATACATAATGGAAAATCACATATGCTGAGGGGCATTAGGGAAACAATCGACGGTTTGGCCCAATCAGTCGATGGTTTGGTTTGGGAACTCGGTGCATATTTTCAAAATTTTAATGTGAATGTTATTTTAGTTGGGTGTTTAGAAGGAAACCTCCGAAATATTTATAAATATACCATTCTAGGTATATTCTGAGAGAAGAAGATCATTGTAAAAGTGATTGTATTGTAAGTTCTTTGAAACTTATATAGTGAAACTTTGTCAATTGCTCCTGTAAATGTAGGCATTACCGAATCACGTAATATTTTGCATTGTTGTTCTTGCTTTTAGATATATTGCGTGTGTGTTCCATATTTGTTCTTCATTAGTTGTTGCGTTTAATTTCCACTGTGCAATTCTAAGTTCATTCGCTGTTGTGAATGATAACAAATATGGTTAATTCTTGGGGTTTTCTCTATGCAAATATGGATTATTATTTAGTTCTAGGGATCTCTTTTGCTAAAATTATTATTGCTTGGAGTTGTTGCGGATCATGGAATAGCTCCTTCTAAATGAATAGTCATAAGATGTTAACAAACCATAAAACTTATATGCTACTACTAATAGAAACTTCTATCAAATGGATATAGCTAAAATATTTGTTTATGCTTTGAATCTAGTACGAGAATTGATTCAATCATGTTTTCAAGTGACATCCCATTCATCTAGAATGATGTTTTGGTGAATATTATAGTGTTTCTAAATTATCGATGAATTTAAATTTTGCATTTTATATTATTGGGAATGAAGATCAAGGATTTGCATTGTGGTTTATATGTGCCCAAATTTTTAGTGCAAACACCATAGCATGATATTCATTCTTTATGCTTAACCAATGTTCTTCAATGATTGATTTATGATTCAAAGAATTTGGCTTTACTTTTTATCAAAATGATCGAACTACATTTCAATCGCACCCTAAACATTGTTTTGAATTTGCCTTCACGTACATGACTTATTACTCAATGACTAAGGTTTTTTTATATTATGTTTTTTTGTCTAACTTATTTCATTCTCTACATTTTCTCTTTTGCTCTCAAATTTGAATTTTCATAATAAAATAGATAGATTTTCATCATTTTCAACCAAATGAATAAAAATATAGTCTAATTATTGGAGTTTCAATCATCCAATTCCCAATTGTTGCTACATCCCAAAATAGGATCTTCCAACTTTTTAAAATATAGTGATTAGTATAGCATTGTTGAATTGAACAAATTGTAATGATTTTGAGGACTCATAGGTTCGAATCAAGATGAATTGTGCTCATCTATTTAGTTGTAGTGGTGGGTTACGTTAATACAAGTTCAAAAGAAATGCAAAAACAAAAAAAAAAAACAGCAATAGTGGATAGAACTACCAAAAAATTAAGCTATCCAAATCTAGATTTGATCGAGCCAATAAAAAAATGAGCTTGAACAAAAATTTAAGCTCAAAGTTAAGATTAGATTAAGCTTTAGTTTTGATTAATTCAATTCACTAGGACATATTATTTTTTTTATATATGGAGCATTATATATTTATATAATTTCATACAAAAATATATATAACTTGATAATTAGAATTTGATCATAATATTGAGTTCTTGATATCATGGGTCTAAAATGATATTTATGTTGTGTCCCATTTAAAGTACCAAAGTTGCCCTTTCATTTTCATAATTTTTATTTTTCAAAATTTGGCAAAATATGTAATTTGAGGAAATTTGGAATATTTATCGACTTCCCCTTATATTTTATTTTAGAAACCCCTAAATGAGAATTTATTACACTAGGCAATCTAACCACATCACGTTTTAGACAACCAATCAAATCATGAAAGTTTGAATGATTTAAAGATATTTTTGGGAAGTTTAAAATCAAATGGTTAATTTTTTATTTTGAAGTCATTGGAAATTTGACAATACAATTGGTTGTCTAAAACATGACATGGCTAGACCCTAACTTAGTAATTTCTCCTAAATATTCTAGCCTCTTTGCCAATCAAATGCATCCTTGTCATACACATGCACTCACTATATCATGTTCCCTATTGTCTATATTTTAGCTAAGATGCACCCTCCTCACTCAATAATTCTCCTTTTTCTCCCTAGCCACCTCCTTTTCATTACTTAGAAATCTCTCTCTCTCTCTCTCTCTCTCTCTCTCTCTCTCTCTCTCTCTCTCTCTCTCTCTCTCTCTCTCCTATGCTCTCCAACATATTTCCTTGCTTTTTGAACTATGGCTCCAAAAGCAAGGGATAGTTAAACTTTTGATCCCTAATATTTATGATTATGTAAATTTAGTCCCAATGTTTCAATTTAAGCAAATTGACCCCTAATGTTTCATTGCACGTTTGGCCTAATTCCTCATAGACCATCAAATTGCAAACCAAGGAATGCTTAGATGCAGAACATGAAAGATTTTAGTAATATTTTGGTGAGGGAAAGGAGGAGTTAGTAGTTCCCACAAAAATATCCGTCATGGTTTGAAATGCTACTAAAATAGTGAAGAACATATATAACAATGAGGAGAGGGGAGAGAGAGAAAGGGAAAAAGGCATTTATGTAAGAGAGAAGCAAAAATTGAAAAAGTATTTGTGCCATCTTTGTGAGCCCCTAAATGGTAAATATCGTTTGGTGATGGCATTTTCCTAGGCATGTGACAAGTAAGGTGAGTCGATTATTGCAACATGACCTTAAGAATTAAAATGGGAGGTCACCTACTCATCAAGTGAGGTGAAGGAATAATTTCCAAATTGTCTTTGGAATGAAAGGGAAGGTTGCACAGATGAGCACTCATCACTCAACCATCCAAGGAGATCACAAGTGGCTACACAAGTAATGGAGGTCGCCAAGTCATCATGTGACAAGCATCACCCAACCATCTAGGAATCACCAATTATCAAGCAACAAGGCAGATATGCATGGGCATCTATATCAACTAAAATAAAGTTTTTATCAGTTATAATAATTGAACTTTTAATGTTTATAAGTCGTCCTAATCTATGATGAGATTCTTAATGTTTATAAGCATAATCTATTATTAGAATTTAATATTTTGATTATGATTTTGTAACATTAGGTGTAGGTTTGACTTAAGAAGGGTAAAATAAGTGTAGTGGTTATCCTAAAGGATTTCCAACTCAACTCAACAAAACATTATGCAATAGTACAATGCTAAATAGGTCTCACTGCCTTTTATCCCTCTAATCTCTTTATCTTTTTCTCTTCATTTTTTTCTCTCCTTATTCTTCTCCTTACCTATGTCTTCTTACCTCTTTTAATTTAAGTCATTTTACCTTCCTCTTTTCTCCCTCCCTCTACGATTCCTATGATTTTTACTATTACTATTTTGCATTTTTTATAAGAGTTGACATGACAAGTCCATTCACAACCAATCAATCATATACCCTTCTAAATCCACACCATCCATGTTCTTGATTTTTTATCAAATATCTTTTTGGCACAACCATATGAGACTCTTTATTGACATTAGTTTCTAGAGGTGCAAGGTACAACGACAATGTCATTGAAGCCAATAAGGCTTTTTGATGCTGATTTGGCAATGATTCAACAACAATTTTTTGAAGAAAGTTTTCATGTGGTCACTCATGCCTCTTACAAGGTAACATCCTATGAAAGGACATATTTGATAGTTTAGGAATCATTAAAAAAAACTCCCACAAAAACCTTAATTGCAGATCACTCACAATCATTCCATAGGAGTGGCTGAATCATCGTCTACAATTATTGGGATGGATTTGGCCAACCTGCCATTTTGAAGGTGGATGCTAGGGGACAAACCTGACCTGATGACACCAAACCCGATGAACACCACCCTTGCATCTTCGTCGCCCCCTATTCTCATCATCAACTTCCGATGACATCATTCTCCAATGTCGTTGTTTCTATCCTTGTCACCTAACTCTGGCGTCATTTGCGACATCGTCTCCAGCAACCCTTACCAATCTTACACTGCTGCACCAACTCCCAGCGACATCACTCTCGGTTATTCGACTCTACACATTCATTCTCAACAGTTGTCATCGCCTACCTGCATGCCGACGGTCACCACCCACCGTCACCAACCCTGTTCTTCTAGATCTCCGTCTTCGCCAGTTCCTTGATCATCGCCACTGCCTTCATGCCATGATTCGTCGCTGGTACACTTCCTTTGCTCGCCACTACTACTTTTGTTTTCTTCTCTGTTTCTTTGTTTTTTGTCTTTCTCTCCATCCCTTAGCTCTCCCCTCCCATTTTGTTTTCTATTTAATTCTTTTGTGATTAGTTCAAATGCGGAAGTAGCACGCTAACACAGGGCAGTATTTTGTATATTTTCTTATATTAAAAAAAAATAGAAACGTACCGAAGCACCTCCCCGGTTGAGATCAATGTCAAAAAAAAAAAAAAAAACCTCTTTTATTTGTCCCCATGGCTACTAATATTGCATGCACCGACAATTTTGATGACCTAAGTCATGTTTTTTATCTCAATAATTCTGACAATCCTAGCATCGTCTTGGTTTCCAATCTCTTGACTAAAACCAACTACAATACATGGAGCCAAACCAACTACAATACATGGAGCCAATCCATGGTCATTGCCCTCAGCACCAAGAACAAAGTTGGCTTCATTGATGGTACCATATCCAAGCCCTCCAATACCTCTTCTGCCGAGTATCAACAATGGAATCATTGCAATAATATGGTAAAAACATGGCTTCTCAACACTCTTTCAAAAGAAATTTCTACTAGTGTTCTCTTTTGTGATCTTTCTCGCAATATCTAGATAGATTTGAAGGAGCATTTTTCTCAAGTTAATGGTCCTAGGATGTATCATCTTGAACAATAAATCCATAATCTTGTTCAAGGTAATACGTCTGTGGCCACCTATTTTACAAGGCTGAAATTGCTATGGGATGAGTTGTCGTCTCTTTAGTCTAATCTCTTTAAGGGAGATGTTGCTCCATACCAACAGTACCAGCACACCATGAAGTTCCTTATGAGACTTAATAACTCCTATGGTGCGATTCGTGGCCAGATTCTTTTGATGGATACTTTCCCCATGATCAATCGCATCTACAGTTTAGTTCTTCAAGAAGATTGTCAACAGAACATCCAAACTCCCTCACCTATTGATGGGGTTGCATTAGCTGCAAAAGGTATTCGCTCCACCCCAAAAGATGGCAAGTCGTTCCGCAAGCCTAGAAAAAAGTGTACTTATTGTCACAAAGAAGGTCATACTGTGGATCGCTGCTACTTCATCCATGGGTTTCCATCTGAACCCCGTAAAGTTAGCTCGGGTTCCAAGCCAAGTGCACACTAGGTCTCTTCTGCTAACAACAATCCATCCACTAGCAATCTTCCTTTTACTCCGAATCAATGCCAACAGCTTTTAGCCTTGCTTCACTCCCATTCATCGCCTATGGAAAACCATATAGGTACTACTGAGTCTTTATCAGGTATATTCTCCCATCTTTCTTCTGAAAGTTGTTGGATTCTTGACAATGGAGCCACCGATCACATGGTGCACTCTCCCACTAACTTAACCTATTCTATTCCTATTTCTGGTCACACATTACGACTACCTAATGGTTCTCATGTTGTGGTAACACATATTGGATCCATCATTTTCTCTCCTTCCCTTATTTTGAAAAATGTTCTTTTTGTTCCTTCCTTTCATTTTAAACTCATTTTTGTTCGCCTGTTATGTCAAAATCTCAATTGCTTAATTGTTTTTTCTGTACACCTGTGTTTTATTCAGGACCTATGCTTGATGAGGATGTTTGGACAGGGCACTAAGAAATATGGGCTATACTACTTCCACAAGACATCTCCTGCACATTGTCAGGTGGCTACATCGAATTCCCAACTATGGCATTGCCGACTCGGTCATTTATCGAATAAAATCTTGTCCTTACTTTCACAACATATCTCTGGCATTAATTCTAATTTGGATCCATGTTCCATTTGCCCGTTGGCTAAACAACACAAGAAATATCCTGCACGTTGTCAGGTGGCTACATCGAATTCCCAATTATGGCATCGCTGACTCGGTCATTTATCCAATAAAATCTTATCTTTACTTTCACAACATATCTCTAGCATTAATTCTAATTTGGATCCATGTTCCATTTTCCCGTTGGCTAAAAAAACACGTCTTGAATTTCCTTTAAGTTCTATTTCTTCTACTGTACTTTTTCAATTAATACATGTGGACATTTGGGGGGAGTTATAGTGTTCCATCACTCATAGGGGCATAATTTTTCTTGACCATTTTTTATGATTACACTCGTTGTACTTGGGTATATTTAATGTGTCGTAAGTTGAAAACTCGTTCTCTTCTCCAAACATTTATTCGACTCGTTGAAAAAAAATTTACCCATGCAATCAAAATTGTGCGCAGTGATAATGGTTCTGAATTCAATATTTCCTCATTTTATTTGGAAAAGGGCATTGTGCATCAAACTAGTTGCGTTTCCACTCCTTAACAAAATGCGTTTGTCAAACGTAAACATCGACATCTTTTAAATGTTGCTCGAGCTTTTCTATTTCAGGCAAACATGCCCAAAGAATTTTGGGGTCATGCTCTTCTTACGGCTTATTTGATCAATAGAACCCCTACTCCTCTTTTGGGCGGGAAATCTCCATATGAAAAACTCTACAATGCCCCGCCTAAATATCACCACCTTCGAGTATTTGGGTGTCTCTATTATGCCTCCACTCACTTCCACCACCCTTCTAAATTTGACCCTCATGCAATTCGTTGTGACTTCCTTGGATATCCCTATGGAGAAAAGGGTTATGCGTCATATGATCTTGCCACTCACAAAATCTTTGTCTCCCATGATGTGGTCTTTCATAAGGATCAATTTCCTTTTAGCCGCACCCCTTTTAAATCATCATCTCCTATCTTACCGCATCCTCTTGACTCTCCAAATCTTCTCTCTACCAACCCTACCCAGACACCTCCTGTGTAACGACCCAAATTTAAAAATGAAATTTAAATAATAAGGAAAGGGAAATGGAAACTGGAAACAGAAGGAAGCCGTAGACTTCGTCGACGATATTGCATTTCGGAAGAGAAAAACAAAAAAGGGGAGTTTCAGGGCTTCGTCGACGAATCCCCTGTATTCGTCGATGAAGGCTTAAGAGAATTCGTCGACGAACACAAGGGGCTTGTCGGCGAGAAAATACCGAGAGAGGTTCTGAGGTAGCCTGAATTTCGTTGACGAACACAGGGTCTTGTCAACGAAATTTGTGAAGGACTCGTCGATGAAGGTCGGCTCGTCGACTAAATCCTGTTTTATAAGAATGAAAAATCTAGGAGAGATATTATTTTTTTACGAAACCTCTCTCTCTCCTCTCTCTCTCTCTCTCTCTCTCTCTCTCTCTCTCTCTCTCTCTCTCTATGGTTCTCTCTCCCTTCTCTCTACATTTTTGGCCCCATCAGTCGTCAGATCGATGATCCGAAGTCACCACGACGCTCCTGGCGGAGTTCTCTCCAAATCTGCTGGAGCGGATCGTGGGAGAAAGCTAGTTGGAAATCATCCCAAAGTTGAGGTAAGGCTTTTTAAGCCATATTTGGTATTACACTAGTTAGAAAAAGTGTCATACGCATGAAAATACTGAAGTTTAATACTGGGGGTTTTCAGTTTCGGTGTATTGGTCAGGAAACCCCTCAGGTGTTAAACTTGAATGCTTTTGGGTGGAAACTTTCTACCCAATAATTGAGTTTTTAGCAGTTGAGGAAAATATTGTATGCTTCGAAAAACTGAACTTTAATTATGGAATTTTTCATTTTCAGGGTGTTGAGTTAGGAACCCTGTGGGTGCGGGGCAATTTTGTTAGGGGTTTTCCAAGAATCAGGTAAGGGGATAAACTAATCTAGTACTGTTTTAGAAAATGCTTATAAATATATATAGTTATCATTTGATTTATGGAAAATGTATATGTTTATATACGTATGTTTTATATTTGCAAAATACTGTGAAAATGATCGTACGTTGAGTATGTGAAAAATCTACTGTGTGGCATAAGTAAAAATATATATATATATATATATATATATATATATATATATATATATATTGTGTAATGTTGTTTTCTAGGAATGTGGATTTTTATGAGGGAAAACCGGTGTATGGGCCGAGATGTTTTGTACATATATATTAATGTGTGGATATGTTTGCCGGCGTACGGGCCATGCTATGTGATTTGCCGGCGTACGGGTTGTGCTATGTGGTTTGCCAGCGTACGGGCTGTGCTATGTGATTTGCCGGCGTATGAGCCGTGCCATGTTAAAATGAGAAATACCGGCATACGGGCCGATGATTTTTATGATACATGTATATATGTGAAATGATATAATTGATGTGAAAATAAATGAAATAAGATATTTATGTATCACGGTTTCAGTATATGTATATGATATCAGAACCTGGTTGGCTTGGTTTAGGCTAGCACTTGCACGGTACCATTGCTATATGTCCATGATCCCCGTGATCATGATATCTATGTTAATGCCGCTGTACGAAGTGGTGTGAGATTGGATGGTCAATGTGGTTATTTTCGAGCCCCTGGTGTACGGACTAGTCTGGGTAGACCCATCGGACCTACAGACTAGACTATCGACTTGGCAGTGGTCGACCAACCATTGTCAGGTCCCACCTTCGGGCCACACAACCCAGTCATGTGGGGGTAATACATGACAACAACCAGCTAACCCACCAGGATGATTTTTATGTTATTATTATTATGACATGAGTTGAGATATGTTATAAGAATGCAGTATGTTCTGCTTTGTTGAGATATATATATATATATATGTTTTCCCAGATTTGATGAAACAGTACTAAATGTGTTATATATGATATATGTTGAACACGAATTACTCATGTTGCCACACACTAGTATTAGTTTATTTCCCTTACTGAGAGGTGTCTCACTCCTAAATTTTATTAACTTTTCAGGAGCCCCCGATAGGAAAGCGGGAAAAGCCCCATAGAAGTAGTGTTGTTTATCTGCCCTCTGCGAAGGGTAAGTTTTTGGTAGGGACAGTTAGGTTTTGTGGAGTTGTCCCTAGATTCCATTTTTGGGATGTATATATATATTGAGAGTTAGTGTTTATAGTACTCTAGTATGTATTGGGCACATTATGATGAGATGTATATAATTTTATATTTTCTGTTGCGTAGGCTTCTACTGTATGTTCTGTTATATCCCTGGTACCCACGGGTTCAAGTGGATTGTGACCTGCTGAGCTGGTATGTGTGATGTGTGGATTTGGTTTGATGTTGATTGATATAAAAATATATATATATATATATATATATATATGTGAAAAATGAGCAGGTCGTGACATCCTGGCTCACCTCCTATTCATTCCCCTTCTCCTGATCCAATGGTCCCTGTTCGCGATCCACATGTGTAGTTCAGCCACCTGCCTACCTACAAGATTTTCATGTTGAACAAGAACTCCCTTCTCACCCTAGCCCAACATCTAACTCGGCGGTTGTTCATTCTTGAGGTACTCCTTATCCTCTTTCTACTTTTCTTTCTTATGGTTCCCTTTCTTCTACACACTCTGCTTTCACCACTGCTATTTCCATTGCACAAGAACCCGAGTCTTTTTTGCAAACCATACAGAATCCCAAGTGGCGTGCTGCCATGCATGCTGAGATTGATGCCTTGGATGCCAATCACACTTGGACTTTGCTTCCTCTTCCACTCCACAAATGATCTAGTGGCTGTAAATGGGTGTACAAAATCAAACACAATCCTAATGGATTTGTAGAACATTACAATGCTCACATTGTTGCCAAAGGGTACAACCAAAAGGAAGGGATTGATTACATTGAAACTTTTGCCCCTGTAGTCAAGATGGTCATTGTTCACACTTGCTACTGCCCACAATTGGCACCTCTTTCAGCTTGATGTTAATAATGCCTTTCTACATGGTGATCTCAATGAAGATGTTTACATGCATCTTCCTTCTAGTTTCGAACGAAAGGGGGAGACTAGAATCTGCAAGCTTAACAAGTCTCTATACAGTCTCAAACAAGCATCCAGGTAGTGGTATGCTAAATTATCTTTCACACTTATCAATGCCGGTTATAAGCAATCTAAAGTAGATTACTCTATGTTCGTCCGATCCCACTAAACAAGTTTCGTCATCATCTTGGTCTATGTAGACAATATTATTTTGGTAGGAAACAACTTGGAATAGATCAACGGGCTTAAGAAATACTTAGGAAAATGCTTCAAACTGAAGGATCTTAGTCCCTTGAAATACTTTCTAGGGATAGAGGTGGCTCGCTCCAAAACTGGAATTTTCTTGTCACAAAGGAAATGTGCCTTGGAGATACTTGAGGAGATTGGTTTCCTTGGGGCTAAACCATACCAAAGGAACCAAACCTTGCACTTAGTGAGACAGATGGAGAACTTATCTCAAATCCATCTTCACATCTAAGATTGGTTAGGAAACTGATATGTTTGACTATCATTATAGACCAGATTTGGCATATGCGTTCCACACATTGAGCCAATTCATGGATAAGCCTCATACTTCCCACTTGGATGCAGCACGTCAGGTTTTGCGCTATCGCAAATAGTCATCTGGGTAAGGAATTCTTTTGCCAGCTTCTAGTGGCATTCAATTACATGCATTATGTGATGTCGATTGGGCTCAGTGTAGAGATACTGGGCGATCTGTTACTGGGTACTGTATTTTCCTAGGAAAATCACAAATCTCTTGAAAAACTAAGAAGCAAACAACAATTTCATGTCCTCAACTGAAGCAGAATACCGCTCTATGGCATCTACCTGTTGTGAAATTACTTAGTTAAAGCAACTTTTGACAGATCTTCAGATAGATCACCCACAACCAACGAAGCTGTATTGGGATAATAAAGCAGCTACTCACATCACATCTAATCCAATTTTCCACGAGTGAACAAAGCATATAGAGATCGATTGCCATCTTGTATCGAAGAAGATCCAAAACCAGGTTATTCAAACTATTCACATACCCACAAGTCAACAGCCTACAGATTTAATCACAAAAGCACTCGGACCCACACAATTCAACCATTTACTGAGCAAGTTGAGTATGATCAATATCTACTCCAACTTGAGGGGGAGTGTTGAGGATCACACAACACAACTCATTCCACCGAGGCTTTCCAAATATAGCTGCATTGACCCTCATGATTATAGATATTTCATTCATTCGAGGATATTAGTTTCCATTATACATACGGTATCATTTAATTGTAATTATTCTTTGTAATTATAAATATAGTATCCACACCCACATTAATGTGTGGTGGTTTCTCAAAAATTCACAAAATTCAACAACATAAGAAGGCAACAAGCTTTTGTTATAGAGAACATCAACTATAAAGATCATGAGAATGATTTATTGGCCAATTCTATAGAAGAACATGATAGAGAGAGAGAGAGAGAGAGAGAGAGAGAGAGAGAGAGAGAGAGAGAGAGAGAGAGAAAGAGAGAGATGAGCCCACCATCAATAAAAATTTTGAGGATTCCTTAGTGATTGTATATATCGAGTAAGAGAAGGATTCTGAACCAAACAAATATGAATAATTCAATCATTCTTTGCCAGCTGAGGACTTAAAGCTCACTAAAGGTCAAGGCAGCCTTAAGAAAAATAATGATCTCAAGCTTTATTTTGAGATTGTCGAACTCATTAGCAAAACTTTTAAGTTAGACGAGGACCATCCTTTGGCTTGCCTTAAATCCTGTAATCAAGTAATTGTTTTCTGCCCTACATTCTTGTTCGGTCAAAACATGCTCTAAGCATTATTTACAACATGATTCGACTGATCAAATAAATTATTCGGCCTAGGAAGATATGGTAGACAATACATTCTTCACGGCCAAAAAGTAAAACATAAATAAATAAAATTTTAATAAAATAAATGGGTGTACGTCTACTCATATATAAGTGTTTAGTACAATTAAATGGGGCAGTTATGGAAAACATTATTTGTTCCATCTTTGTGCACTCTTGAACGGTAACAATCCCTTGGTTATGGCATTCGCATGGGCATGTGACAAGTAAGGTGACTCACTTACCACAATGTCACCTTAAGAATTACAATAGGAGGTCGCCCATTCACCAAGCAAGGCAAAGGAATTATTTTCAACTCGCCTTAGGGACGAAAAGGGAAGGTTGCCCGAATGAGCCACTCATCACTCAACCATTTGAGGATATTACAAGTGGCTAACCAAGCAAAATAGATCACCAAGTCATCAAATGACAAATGTCACCTTGATCATATAAAGATTGTCCAACTATCAAGTGACAAGGCAAATAAGCATGGGCAGGCATGTCAACTATGATAAAGTTTTTGTCAACTATAATAATTGGAATCTGTAAACTTTAGAAATTGTCTCAATTTATGATTAGGTTTTTAATGTTAATTTAGAAACTCCAAATATTATTAGAATTTGATATTTTAAATTTATGATTTTGTGACTTTAGATGTAAGTTTGACCCGAGAAGGTTATAAATATGTGTAATGGTTATTATAAAGGATGTCCAACTCAACTTAACAAACATCATGCAGTAACCTAGTCCAAAACAAGCCCTAGTGTCTTTTATCCCTTTAATCTCTTTATCTCTTTCTCTCTCACTTTCTTCTCCCTTTAGTCTCCTCCCTCTCTTTTTCTCTCCTTGCCTCTTCTAATCTAAGTATTTTTCATCTCCCTCTTTTCTCCCTCCTTCTATAATTACTACGGTTTCTACGATTCCTACTACTATTATTCCTGCATGATGAGAATTAACAGAACGAGTTCATTCACAACCAATCCACCATCTACCTATCTAAATCCACAACATCCCTTAAAATGTATTTTTTTTTTTTATCAAACAAAAAGAGAGAATCAGATAAGGGTTGACCTTCATTATAATCGAGAGTGAGAAAGAGATTTTATTGAAAAAGGAGAGAGCATTTGTGAGCAAGTTTCAACTAGCAAAATGTCTTTCCTTATTGGTTTAAAAAATGTAGATGATATGATACTCAGTGTTTACTACCACTATATAAAAACTTCATAAATTGATAGGAACCCTAAATAATTGCTCCAATCTTTCATTGAAAATTTGTACTACATGAGTTTTTGTTTTATCATTGTTAATAAATGTTGGAAATAATTCACAACTGTGATTACTACGTGCGGAATGACCCAAAGATGCACAAAAGGTTGAAGATAATCATACCTAAACAATGTGGAATTAGAAGAATATAGAAGGGTAAATAAAGAAACTAAAGGCAAACAAAAATTAGCTATAACTAGTGGCATCGACTATTTCAATGTGTGACAACTTATGTTGTCAATAATGGTGTGTTCTTGTGCATTGAAGTTGAAAGAAATATCTAGCGAACTTTAATGTTTACACTTGATTTTATGAAACATGGGGTTTTTTTATGCTATGAATAATACATTTTGTGTCATGTATAACAAGGGAATATACTAAAAGTGACTTTTTTTAAGTGTGTAAGCTCATTTCCTTTTGTAAGGACTTTGAGTAAGAAACGGTTAGAAAAGAAAATAGAGAATAGCTTGCTTTTACTAGATCAAAAAATGAAATCGTCATATTAAAATTAAATGTCAAAAGTACTAAATAATGGTAGAATTGCATAAGAAATATCAATAAATAGTGAAATAGTAGAATTTCACAAGAAATAGTACTAAACAATGAAATAGAAAAATTCCACCACATTGAAGCAAAATTTCACAGTAAAACACAAAAAAAAAATGTGAAATACCAAATCAAAAAAGAAAAAAATGATGCAGTTCCCTAAGCAAATAGAAAATTTGAAAAATATATAATTGTTAACAGTGAGTGTAGTTTGTAAAACTAACTAGTATTAAACATATCAAAATTGCACAAACACAATAGTAAAAATAATAGCATCCATGTAAGAATGCTTCGAGCAATATAATCCAAAAATAACCCCATAAAATAGCGTCATCCATATAAAACAATAAAAAAAAAATGATTAGTAGTGGAGTTAGCATGGCATCCAATTTTTTATATTTCTTCTTACTTGAAGCACTACATCTTGATGTGAACACCCAAAAATGCATAAATTTGACATGTTAATGTTCTTCTTTTGGCCTTTGATAATTGAGGTTGAATATAAAAATTCATAATTTAGGAAATCATTAAGAAAAAAAATGTATAAACTTCATTGATTGATAGGAGCCCTATCAATGCCTTTCCCTGCTAGTTTTTGAATATAAGGATAATAGGATACTCAATGTTATATGCCACTATAGAAAATTGCTTTGTACTTGGCAGATTGCCTATTTCCTATTAGTTAATTTAATGGAGCATAATTCTTCCTAAAAAATGTGTTCTTATGACTACAGGCTTCATATATTGATAGGAAATGTTCCAATCATGCCTTAAATGGGTATGTGCATAGACAAGTTTTTGGTTATTTTAGTGATTCTTGGAAACAACTAACACATTGTTTCATAATGCAAACACCTCACAATTGTGATTACTACATGTGGAGTGACCCAAAGATGTACGTGGGAGAGGTTGAAGATGATCATCCTTGAACTACTCAGATTAGAAGAATGAAAGGACAATTGGAGGGGCTAATGGCAAAAGAAAAATGAATATAACGAGCAACATTGGTTGTTTTAGAGTGGAAGGTGTCAATGGTGGGGTGCTATCATGCATGAAGTTGAAAAAAAAAAAAAACATGCAAGGGGCTACGATTTCAGGCTTTGGTTTTCAGGAATATAAGACTTATCTATGCATTGCATGTACACATATGTTTTTAATGATATGTGTAAGAAAGATCAATTTTATCTAATGAAATGGAAGACTTAAAATGACATTTTTTTCAAAGTGGTATACACTCGTTTCCTTTTTTAAGGATCTTCGATATAAAATAGTTAGAATGGAGAATAGCTTTCACTTTTACTAAATCCAAAAAGGGAATATCGCACCAAAGTGAAATGTCAAAATACCAAAAAGTAGTAGAATTGCACAAGAAATATAAATATAAATAGAGAAATAGTAGAAATTCACAAGCAATAGTACTAAACACAATAAAATAGCATTATTCCATCACCTTGAAGTAAAATACTACAATTAAATTCAATGTGAAACATGAAATAAAATATGCTTTTCCTAATTCCAAATGGAAATAACACTAAAGCATAGCAAAAAAAAACGTAAAGAAATAATAGTCAACCGAGATAGTAATTTACATTCTAAATTAAAATAGCACCAAACATATCAAAATTACAAAAAACACTAAACAATAATATGCATATATGAATGCTTCAAGCAATATAACACATTAATACCAAAAAAAAAAGCGGCAACCATATTAAACAATGAAAAGAACAATTAGTAGTGGAGTAAGCATAACATTAGAGGAGAAAAAAAAAATACATCCAATTTTTAATTTTTCTTCTTACTTGAAGCATCACCTTCTAATGTTGCACACTTAAAAATGCATAGTTTGATATGTTAATATACTTCTTTCCACCTTTGGAAATTAAGGGTGAAATGCCAAATAATATCAAGAACTAAGTCAAAGTCTACGTGGTTTCACCCTTAACAAGGCATACGCAAAAGGAACATATTGTTAATTGCATTAGACCCTACTTGTACGCAACAACTGACCACTATAAAACCCTTTTGAATGACAATTATCAATCCCTATAACAAGCTCATACATGACCTTAGACTCCTACTTGCAAGCAATAAACAAATAATTGAGACCAACAAATAGAGACCTTCAAACTTGTCATGGTCTTTTTCTTATCATTCTTTACAAATTTAACTTTGGTCATTTGTTCTTCTTATCCTTATTATTATAATTAGAGTCATCCATACTACTTAATTCAATAGACTTAATGTAAGCCTCATCTTCAACATTGACATGTGAAACTTGTTGTCTTCCCTCCCCTTATCCTTAATGCCAATTTATTCAACTTAGTAGTTAATATTAATCTCAAAAAATAAATCTATTTCTTGAGGTTGGTATTAACATCAAGGAAAATCATCACCTATTATCTCATACTCATTATCAGAGGATGCCTCACTTGCCTCTCTTGAGTCATTACTTTCAACTTACAAATCACTTCAATATCAGGTAACACAAATTTTATCTAGTTATATGCTCCACCTCTATGTCCTATGACAAGCCACCTCCATCCCCTCCCCCATGCCCCTAGTCTTGCTAATTACACTAGCCTCAGTATTTTACCCCACTTGACTGTATATTATAGTATCCCAAAACGGATACTCCACACGCACACATATCATCTTTTGTTCACTATTTCCGGAATGCATTTTGCACATTTTTGGACATAATTATTGGAGACTTAATACCATTGCTCAAATCCTTAAAATAGCCATGCCAAAACTTGATTACATGCTTGTCCAAGTAGCCAAACTCATCAATCATTCTCTACAGCTTAATGAATGACATTTTTTCCCAATCACACAACGACTGAAGTCTCAAATCCTTTAGAAAAGTAATTCCTCCAATGGTGCATTAGAGAAATGGATTTCCTTTTTACATGTTTATGGTTTACACAATTCTAAACAAAATTACAAAAAACAAAATATACAAGATGAAAATGATAACAATAGGGAAAAAAAAACAATAGGTAAAGCACAATAAATCAACCTATGCAACATGTTGGGCTTTAGCTACCGTTCGCATAATGCTTACATGCATTTGGAAAATCAGCACAAAGCACAATACATTTTTCCCCTAATCAATAAATCACTAATGGAAGCAAAAACCCATTAAAGAACCCTAATCAAACACTAACCCTGATGCAACAAAAGGGCAAAAATAAATAAATACATAAACCCTAGTAAATCCAAGAAAAAACCCAATGAAACCATATTCAAACCACAATTAAAAAAAATTAAATGCTTAAGAATAAATTGAAATAACCTATGTTGTGAGATAGAGTTTGATCTTAAAATTCTACGAAATATAATCAAACACTATGTTATGAAATGATGGTCCAATTTCAAAAAATTCCACCAATAAAAAAAACAGAGAGAGAGAGAGAGAGAGAGAGAGAGAGAGAGAGAGAATCCCTTCTATTAGAGGCTTATACCAAAATCAACTATCCTAGCTAATAGGGCTTCATACAAGGGGGAAGGTAACTTCCGTGAGAAATGGTAGTATCTCCTCCTCCCAAAAGCCTTTCTATAAGACCCAATACTTGCAATCTAATAGCAAGTGATGAATTGGACAAATGTATGATAATAATGAAACATGAGTTAAATGTGTTTAAAGTGAAACATTCAAAATTAGATTAACACGACTCCCAAATATTGGAGACCCAAGTGTAGTTTTGTTAAGAAACAAATAGAACCCAATTGGTCAGTATAGAAATAAAAAAATGGGCCTAAACACAATACAAGGCATCAAAACAAAATTGCGTCTTCTCATTGTTTTTGAGTGCCTACAAATGCCAACATAACTCATTTGAGGGGAATGAGATTTGCTAGTGCCCATGAATTGTGAGTTAAGAAATTTTTAAAAGGATAGTCTGCCTGTTGCACGGAGCTCATGCGTGCGCAAGGTCCAACAAAGGGACAAATCATGATGGGATAGTATGCAATCTTACCTTACATTTTTGCAAGAGGTTATTGGCATGCCTTGAACCCGTGACCTTTAGATCACACAGCGATAACTTTACCGTTACACCTAAATATTGTGGTTTGAATCTTGGAAGTCACTTTTCAATTACGACAAAACTTTGGTATTAAGTGGACGAAGATAAAGAAGTTAGCAAGTTATTGTAGGGCATTAATTGGATACTCAAAGAACCCAAACACCACCTAATGTGAGAAAAAAGGGGGCTGTGGTGTTTATATAGAAAGAATATATGACAATTGCAGAAACTTCAAGTCTATATGACTCCTATAAAATGCAAGAAGCAGCATACTTATTTGGGGGGAGGGACTTGGACAAGGTTCTTAGCCCCTTTTTGTTCTTACCACTAGCCCCAGTAGGACAAGAACAAAAACTAGTGCACCGTAATAGTAAGACCTGCTTGAAATGGCATTGTATTTTTTCTTTTCCCAGTCCCTGTGCTATGCAATTACTGGGGGGGGGTAAAAAGTTAAAAGAATCTTACACAAGTTGTGCCCTCATTTGACGCTGTCCTACATCCCATTTTGCCTTCTGATGTGGGAAGAATGAAGAAACACTGTATCTCTCGCAAGATTTTGTATGTAAAAATTGTAATTACCTAGTGTGACTAGGTTGGCTGGTTGTTTGCATAGAAGCTTTTTGTGTTCCCTGCTTTCTGTGGTGTGAAGAAACATTGAGCAACTTCACATAAAAAATTTCCGAAACATGGTTCTAACATATCAAATTTCAAGTTCATGGATTTGCTGCTCTGTCCTCCAAATCCTAAAAAATAATCAAATGAATCCTCCACAATTCCCTAGCCAATCAAATAAAAACATCACAGCCCAATGAATTTTAAGTTTACCTACAAGTTTGGAAAACAACACAGAAGCCTATGAACAGAGGCATGGCAAAAAATGCAAAAGCCTATGAACAATATGTGGCATTCTTAAAACAATATACCTTAGATCCTCTTCACAAAGAACCCATCAAACATATTACACAAAAAATAAATTAATTGCACGCTTACAAAAGAATTTAAAAGAAATCTCAATAAGGGAAAAAAAGAGTCAACAATCTACAAACATCACGTGATCCTCAATAATACACAGGATAAGTAGAGCAGAAATTCCAGTCACTCCGATCTTCGCATTTTAATATTAACTGGAATTTCCTTGTAAGATTGAACCTTCCCAACTGCTTGGCGCAACGGTCTTCCAATGGAAGATCTTTGTGATTCTCTAGTTTCCGATCTTCGTGCACAACTTTTGTCCCTCTCTTCTTTCTTGATTGATGAACCCAGCTGTGTAGATCCATCTTTGTGCATTGCATTCTTAATTTGATGACCAGCTGGAAATTTAACATCTTCTATCTCAAACAATTTTTCTGAAGGTTCGTGCTGTTGGGATTCAAACCTAGCAGATTGCCTTCTCAAACAAGGCCTGGATAAATGAAAAATAGATAGATTTTATTCTTTTAGTTTTTGCTTGAGGGTGGAATATCAACTATATAGAAAATACAATAATCGCAACAGCCCTTGTTGCATATGTACAAGTATGGCTGCTGTCTGCTGAGTGCTGAGTGCTGTAGAACACAGATGTGTGTATCAAATGTGAAGAGCAACAAAATAGGCATATCAAACACTGAATGTTTTCCCAAAGAAACATTTTTAGTCTAGGGGCAAAGTAAAAAGTTGCCTATCACATGCCAAGCGGCTGATTTCCATGTTGGATCCATGTCCACAATAGTGGACAAATGTTCCATCCATCTGCCAAGTCCATGAATTCTAGAAGCAGTAAAAACATGCATTTTTCTGTAGAAGTACATGTACAAACTGACCTTTTGTTTTCAATTCTCTCCTTTCGAGAAACATGCTGGGAAGCAGAAGGGCTCATAGCTGCAATAAATCGATATGTGCAATGTGTTAAATATGAAAGAGACAATGAATTGTACCCCAACTGTTCATAGCATCAATTAGGTTATCGGAATTACATCGGCTTCTAGTGGAGCGCCTTCGGTTGGGCTTATGAGGCTTAATATCATTGTTAGCTTGACCTAAAGATTCCCTTGCTGCCTCCTTTTCTCCCTTAAAAGAAGAATACAAATGTGTTAGTAACAGAAATAATACACAAGAAGAAGAATGATCTAAAAATATATCATGCAAATCCATGCAGAATTTCAGCGGAACACCTGAGAAACAGTCTTCAGACAATTAGTCTTCTCTTTTTCCTGCAAAATCAAGAAGATTTAGTGGTGAATCAAACATAGTTTACATTGAGTTCAATAAATTGAAGGGCAACTTTCAATTGGTCCCATTCCAAGTATTATTTCCCAGTTTTCTAATACAATTAGTGCTTCTTAACTAATTTATGATCGTGTTTGGAATTGTCAGTGGTACTCCAATTTTCTATTCCTTCTATGGCGAAGCAAGTTTATAGAAGAAAAAAGTCCTACAGTATTGATGCAATGATAACCCATGCAGAGGCTTGTTTTAATTAATTCATTGAGAACATGTCTCTCCATAATTGCACACTATGTCAACTATTATGATGCTTGTGATACCCTCATAATCCCACATCAGTTGCATTCTTGCAGAGAAGATATTTGTCTGGCTTATAAGCTTAGGCAGCTTAAGCATTTTGGGCTAGTTCAGCTAGCGGGTTGGCCTAGGACATTACAAATGGTATTAGAGTGACCAAGTGGTGCTCAACTTGCTGTGCCTAATTGGTAGGACAAACATGTGACATAGAGGCATTACCCTGTAGAGAGTTGGACAGCAGAGCAGAGTGGATTCGTGTCCCGCTCGAGTCAGACTGGGCCTGCAAGCTGGATCTATAATGTAATTGAGTTGGGGAGATTGCAGTACTCTAGTGGCAATGCCACATCAACTGTGGAGATGACATTTGTGTGGCTTCTAAGCTTGCGGAAGCCAACTATTAGGTAAAAGACTCTAATAGCAAATTTTGTGCCTATAAAATAAAAGACAAGAAAAGTGATACAAAGATTCGATTTTGTATTGATCAAAGAATAAGTACAATTAAACCATTAATGATGATGATGATGGGAAATTTCATTTTTCTCTTGGCATAAGATAAGCTGTTCTCACTAGCTTACATCATCTTCAAAATTTTCAGCTGATCTTTGCTTTCTGTTCTCGATCTGGAATCAGAATTCTGATTCTCATTGAGCCTGTGCTAGAAAATTTTGGAATGATTCATTGTATGTCCACCGTATTTTGGATTTCTGATGCAGAATTTTATGTTTTCTTGCTTGGTCTAGAAGGATTTTTTCCAAATAATTGGTTTGCTAAGAGATCAGCAAATTAAGCTGGTGTTTGACAAACAGTGATTCAGATTTGTTCTGACAAGGAAATTTTTCTGTTGATTTTGATTCATTAGGGGTTCTTGCCAGTGATTTTGTGTTCAATAGCTGCAATTCAAGATCTTCATCTGTTCAAGATTCCTTTTCTTGAATCTCATTTCTTCTACAGATAATTCAGCTCAGGTTGAAAGAACAATTGGAATTAGTCCAATTGAGGCTCTTTTTATGTACAAGAATTTGAAGGGACAAATGCAATGGGTACTGGCATGTAGTACTTCATGGAGGGATCTGTTCAAGTCTGAAGTAACTACAGAAAGTGATTTAAGCTATTATAAACCAGTTCGAGAAAATAGTTGAATTCTCATTAATCCTCCACAAAATGTCTTCAGACTAGGTGAAGAGAAGTGGAAAAGAGCCATTAATTGGATGAATCATTGGAAAAGCTCCACCTTATTCTTACAAAACAATTAAGAAAATATGGAAGTGAGCAGGTACAGCTGATATTGTTACTCTTTCAAATGGAACATATATATTTCAGTTTGAGAAGGAAGAAAACAGCCTGGATCCTTGAAAAAGGCCCCTGGATTATTGGTAATAGCCCAATTTTTCTTTCCCCCTGGTCCTCACAAACTAAAAATCAACATATGCAACTGGATACTATGCCAATATGGTGAAATTTTATGGAATACCATCTGTCTACTGGACTGAACTTGGACTGAGTTGTGCTGCCAGCTCAGTTGGCAAGCCATTATATCTCGAATCCTTTAAAAGGAAAATGAAAAACATAACATGTGCAAGGGTCTGTGTTGATATAGATATTTGTAAGGATTTACCAGATCAGATTGAGCTAATGAAAACCGACAGGTGAATACAAAGTAATTGATTTGGAATATTCTTGGAAACCTCAAAAAATGCCACAATTGCTCTGAAATTGGTCACATTGACAGATTGTAAGGTTAAGAAAGATTTGGGTGGAAAAATGTAAAGCTAAAAATTCAACAATCATAGTCTTAGACATCTTGTCAAGATCTTGTTGAGGCAAATTTGGAAGGTACTGAGGACGAAGGAGAATTAAATTGCAATCTAACATTTGATTCAGTGGTAGCTGGTGATGACAAAAGAGAAGCTGAGAGATCCTGTGGATACACAAAATCCTGTACTGAAGAACCTGCCAATAAAGGAAAATCTGAAAAGTGTGGTACATAACTGATGATATCGTTGAGAATCCTCTCAACCACAGGGGAAGTGCTGGGAAAATTACTTGCTTTTTAATGGAAGATGATGAAGGTGTTTCTTCTCAACAAAATTTACCAGAAAAGCCTGTAATTTCTGTGAAGACATGTAACAACGAACCTATAAAACCCAACACTCAAGATCAGATACAAACTGAAATTAAAGCTGACATAGCTAAACCCCAGAAAAAAATAAAAGAAGGTATTATCACAAGGTCCCAGGTTAAATATGGATATAACTCAAAATCACAGGCTAGTTCCTAATGTCTAATTAACCTAGGGCATTTGAACATTAGGGGCCTTAATGAGCCTCATAAGAAGACTGAAATTGTCAGTTTCATTATTTAAATTTAAAAAAAAAAAAAAAAAAACAGAAACTTTAAGTTGGCCATTTGTGAGACACGTGAAAGCTAAATGTTTCTCTAAAACCACAAAGGCTATCAACATAGATTGGGTGTTTTTGGATAACTACAGTAGTGGTATCTCTCATGGCAGATTATGGCTAGGCTATGATCGTAAGGTCTTCAATATCATAGCTTGCATCATCAATCTCAACATATTACCACTAAAGTCAAAGTTCAGAATCTTCCTTTGTACTGTGTATGCTTCTGACCCGATTACTGAAAGATCATTATGGCACTATCCTCAGGACTTTTCTAATTGTATTGACAGTATTCCATGGTTTGTCCTGAGAGATTTCAATACAGTATGTAGTGTTTCTGAAAGCTATGGCTCGCCCTCAAATACCTGTATTGCAGCAGCAGATGATTTCATGAGTTATCTTATTGATTCTGGTATTCAGGATATTCCATATACAGGGCCTCTTCAAACCTGGTCTAATAAAAGGAAAATAGGTTTTATTGCTAGAAATCTGGATAGAGTTGTTATAGGCTGTGATGTCTTTTAGTATTATTATTATAATTAACTGTGTCAGCAAGGTCTTAAATTTCAATTTCGACTCAAATTTCGAAGCTTCAAAAGTATGGAAATTTCGATGGAAATTTTGATTTTGATTTCGATTTGAAAAAATACCGAAAAATCAATAGTAAAGCATGGAATTCTTTGAGAATCTTTAGGAATGGTTAGCAGATGTAATAATGTAAGTTTTATGACTAATATATTACAAGTTAAATACATATATGTTGTGTATAAAGTGGCAAAGTTGTAAGATAGTATGTGTATCAAATGTACTTGTAAGATAATGTGCATTAAACATATTCAGTTAAGCAAATGGGATTCATAAATCATTTAAATATTATTTATTATACAAATAATGATAATTTAGATATGAATGGTTAAATTAAAAATGTTGTTGTAAGTTTATTTTAACATATAATTTCAAAATCAATAGTAATAATCTTTTGCTTTGATAAAAATAAATAAAATAAATTAAGAGAGAAATTTCACTTCACTCCTAAATCTTTCATTTGAATTTCGAGGAAATTTCATTGCATGGGTAAAATTTTGACAAGTTCCGCTAAAATTTTGAGATTTCAATAAATTTGGGATGATTCCTTGAGGTTTCGATGGAAAATATGCAAGACAGAAATCGATTGCCATTTTGATTTCGAGGGTGCCGAAAATTTCAACAATTTCATGGAAATTTAAGACCATGTGTGTTAGTATGTTAATTAGTGAGAGTTAGTAAGGGTATAATTGTCATTAGAATGTATTTAATTTCAATTATAAATAGAGGGAGAGACCTATTTTCAAGTTAGGTCATTCATTTTAATCAAATCTTAACATGGTATCAGAGCATGATCCAACCTAAACCCCATTCCCCACAGCTGTTGCCGGAAAACATCATTCTCACGGCTGCCTTTCCCAGATCCACCTCTCCACCTCCACCTCCACCTCCACCTCCACCCCACATTATTTCACAAAACCAACCATACACCCATAAACAAAACCGCTCAAAGCCTAACCCCATAGCTAGAGGAGCCCCCACGCGCTGGCCAAATCCCAGTAAAGCTTACCCCACGTGCCGGCGCATGAGTGAATTTTCAGCCACCTTTTCTTTTTTCTTTTTTTTTTTTCCTCTGTCATGTTTTGATTCCATCTCTAAAAAAATATTATCAAGCTAAGGCCTGTTTTTTGCTCAAAAATTCAACCGTTTTCGACCATGCAGTTGCGGTATTCCGTTAATCTCAGTTCAAGGTTTGTGAAGGCTTCTTTGTGAGATTTTTTTAAGCAGTGACAGCGTTCGTATGTTCAGTTGTGAGGCTATGACAGTGCTACATCCATCAGTGAGTTGTTCATCTCGTCCATGGTTGTGTTGGTGCTTCACACAATTTGTGATTGTCCCGATTAGTTTTAATTGTTCTTCTTGTTTGGCATTGGTGTGATGGTAATTTGTGAGTTCTAGGATGAAATCTATGAATCTCAAAAATTTGTCTCCTACATCGATGCCACAAATAACAACTCAAAAATTGGATGGAAAGAACTATGTTCAATGGTCTAAAGTTGTTCGGGTTTATTTAGCAAGATTAGGAAAATCTGACCACTTGCTCCAATCTAATCCTTCTGATGAGAAGAGAAAAGATGTGTGGGTTCAAGAAGATGCCTTGATTGTTTCCCTTTTATAGAATTCGATAGAGCCAGAGATTGCACGGATGTGTATGCATCTAGATACGTGCAAGGAAATTTGGGAATATGTCAAACTTTTGTACTTTTGTAACATTACACATATATATGATTTATCCTAGGAGTACTTTCAGTAGCAAAGAGGAGATAAGAGTGTTGTAGATTATTTTGGAAAGATGAAGCATATTCATGAGGAGGTTAACATCGTGCAAGCTATAACTGCCAACATTTGTGAGATGTAGAAGCAGAGGGAGTAGATGGCAGTTCTTCGTGTTCTAGAAAGCTTGAGACCCAAGTTTGAGACGGTTCAGTCCTAGATACTTAGTAGTGCCGAGCTGCCATCATTTGCCGATGTTTATTCTTGTGTCCTTTGTGCTTCCTTTAGCACACATTTTCCTGCTCTTGCATCTAGCTCTGAGAGGACAGTCTTTGCTACATAATGTGGTTCTAGTTCTATACCAAACAATCACAAAAGTTATCAAGGTGGTTCGAGTGGTCATAGTGATAAAGCTGGACGAGGCTGAGGTACTCCTTGCAAGTGCACTCATTGCAGACAGAGTAATCATACTATTGAGCAATGTTGGGATCCTCACAGTAGACCTTCACATGTTGCCAATGCAGCCACCACTGACTTAAACCTTTGGGGGCAGCCAATGCAGCCACCATCGGCTCCTCACCTTTGCGGCCAAGTGGAGGCCAACCTACTATATCCATGTCAGAGGAAGAGTATTCCAAGTTCCAACAGTATCAAGCGTCATAACAAGCTTCTCTTCCCATTGCATCTCTTGCCCAAACAAGTAATCCCACAGTATGTTTGTCATCCAATACTTCTCATCCAAGTCCTTGGGTCATAGACTCCACTACTACTAATCATATCACAAGTATACCTAGCTTCTTCTCCACTCTTCAATATCCTACAAATTTACTTTGTATTACTCTTGTTGGTGGATCCACCATCACAGTCAAGGGAATTCGGACTATAAATTCCACTTCTTCTATTTATCTTCCTTCGGTTTTATATATTCCTAAATTTTCTTTCAATTTTATGTCCATTAGCAAATTTACTAAATCCATGAATTGTTCAGTGACATTCTTTCCTAATTCTATGTTTATTCAGGATTTGAAGACGCGGATGTTGACTGACGAAGGGCATGAAGCTGGTAGACTCTATCACTTTGAGCCGCTATCTCCTTCTACCTCCTACACTACTGCTACCACACATTCCAAATTCATTGTCGCCTTGGTCATCCTTCATTGGAAAAGTTGAAATGTCTTGTCCCTAGTTTGAGTTCTATGTCTACTGTCGATTGTAAGTCATGTCAATTAGGAAAGCACCACCGTGTCTAGTGTCGATTGTAAGTCTTGTTAGTTAGGAAAGCACCAATGTGTTCGCTTCCTGAGTCAATAAACGAGCTGCAAGCCCTTTTATGTTAGTTCACTCTGATGCTTGGGGTCCTAGTAGGGTTGTGTCTAAGTTGGGTTTCCAATACTTTGTAACGTTTGTGGATGACTATTCAAGAATGACTTGGTTATATTTAATAAAAATGACTATTCATGTATTTTGTGTCTTTTTTTCTAAAATAAAGACTCAATTTGATTTTCCAGTTCAAATACTTCGAAGTGATAATGCTAAAGAGTATTTCAGTGCACAATTCACTACTTATATGACTCAATTTGGTATTGTTCATCAATCGTCTTATGCCCACACTCCTCAACAAAATGGGGTTGTAGAGAGGAAAAGTAGACATCTTCTTGAAATCACTCGCACTTTACTTTATCAAATGCATGTACCTAAAGTGTTTTGGAGTGATGTTGTACTTACTACTTGTTATTTGATCAACAGAATGTCATCCTCTGGTCTTAGTGTAAAATTTCTTACTCCAATCTCTTTCCTAATTCACCTTTATTTTCTCCCCCTCCTCATATATTTAGGTGTATGTCCTTTATTCATCAACTAACTCCTGGGTGGATAAGTTGGGTCCTCGCGCTATAAAATGTGTCTTTCTGGGCTACTCATATACTCAAAAGGGATATCATTGTTATAGTCCTGTGTTGCATCTTTTCTTTGTTTCCGCCGATGTTACCTTCTTTGAGTCTACACCTTACTACACCCAATCATTGAGTGTTTCTAAGCTCAATGAGTCTCTTCCTTTGCCTAATCTTCTAGATTCTTCTTTGTTATCCTTGCCCAACCAACCATCTGAGTCTCCATATAGTTCAAGTCCTTCTCACTATCTTGATCATCTTAATTTGCTGGTGTATTCACGATGGTGGCTCCAAGGAAGATAGTCCTCTCAAGCTTCTACTGCCACACCTTCAATTTCGTCGTCTAATGATCATACTCGTTATGATGTTGATCCTCCTATTGCTGTTCGAAAAGGTAAACGCACATGTACTCAACATCCCATTTCCAACAATGTTTATTATGACTCCTTATCACCCTCTTATTATTGTTTTGTTACTACCCTATCATCCACTACCCCTCCTAAATCTGCCTTAGCCCATTTTGGGTGAAGGGATGCTTGGTTGAAGAGATGAATGCTTTACATGAGAATGGTACTTAGGACTTAGTACCTCTTCCTTCTAACAAGTCGTGGTTGGTTGTCACTTGGTTTATATTGTGAAAGTCAACCCAGATGGTTCTATGGCTGACGATAAAGGCACGTCTTGTTGCTAAAGGGTATACTTAGGTGTATGGTCTGGATTATTTGAATACATTTTATCCAGTTGCCAAACTAAATTTAGTACGTTTGTTAATCTCCTTGGCTACTACTTGTCACTGGTCTTTGCATCAATTAGATGTGAAAATGCATTCTTCCATGGTGACCTCGAGGAGGAGATTTATATGGAGCGACCACCTGGGTTTGTTGCTCAAGGGGATTCAAGCTTAGTGTGTTGGCTCAAGAAGGCTCTATATGATTTAAAACAATCTCTCAAAGAAAGGTTTGGTTGTTTCAGTGCTATAGTACTTGAGTTTGGTCTTTGACGGTGTGCTATGGATCATTCTGTGTTTTATCATCATACTTCACCGGGTAGGATCCTTCTTGTCGTTTATGTGGATGATATTGTTATTACAGACGATGATGTAGGTATTCAAAGTCTCAAACTTTTTCAACAGACTAAGTTTCAGACAAAAATTTGGGACAGTTGAAATGCATCTTGGGTATAGAAGTATCTAGATCTCGTATAGGAACGGTTTTTTCGCAAAGGAAGTATGTTCTTGATTTGTTGGATGAAGCTGGATTATCGAGATGTAAACCAGTTGATACACCCATGGATCCTAACAGCAGGTTAGTGCCAGATATGGGTGATTTGCTACCTAATCCTGGACAATACCGAAGACTTGTTGGAAAGATGAATTATCTCACAATTACTCGGTCAGATATATCTTTTGCAACAAGTGTTGTGAGTCAATTTCTAGATTCTCCAAGGACAAGTCATTAGGACGCAGTAATTCTCATTTTAAGATATCTCAAAGGTGCACCCGGGAGAGGAATTTTATATTGTGATCAAGGACACACTTATATCCATGGAATATACAAATGCAAATTGGGCTGGATAGCCTTCCAAACAAAGATCCACAACAGGATACTGTATCTTGGTTGGTAGTAATTTGGTTTCTTAGAAGAGTAAGAAATAAATTAGGGTGGCAAGGTCAAGTGCTGAATCAGAATATAGAGCTATGACTCGCACTTCTTGTGCACTTGTCTGGTTGAAGAACATGTTGGAAGAATTGGGTATTTCTCATTCTCAACTTATGAAGTTGACGTGTGACAATCAAGCTACTCTTCATATTGCCTCCAACCCGGTCTTTCATGGGCGGACGAAGAATATTCAAGTTAATTGCCACTTTGTTAGGGAGAAACTTGTGCCAAAGCTCATTACTACCGCTTATGTGAAGTCGGATATGTAGCTTGCTGATTTGTTTACCAAAGCGTTGGGGGGTGCTCTTGTTAAATTCATTTGTGACAAGCTAGGAGCATATGACATTTATGCTCCAACTTAAGGAGGAGTGTTAGATTTTATTTATGTTTTTTAGTATTATTACTATTAAGTGCGTCAGTATGTTAATTAGTGAGAGTTAGCAAGGGTATTATAGTCATTAGAATGCATTTAATTTGTATTATAATAGACAAAGAGACCTATCTTCAAGTTAGGTCATTCATTTTAATCAAATATTAACAAGAGTATTGAGCTCTCCTATTGGATTTTTAGAATTTGCAAATCTGTCGGTATTCGGTAAAATTTCTTTCCCTGGAGTTTCAAATCATTCCCCATCTTTGGTCACTCTTTTCTAAAGATTATATAACTAAAAGAAATTACCCCTTTAAATTCTTGAATTTCCGGGTTGCTCATTCAAAATTCAAGGACGTAGTGGCTAATGCTTAGTTTTTGTTGTAAAGTTTAGAGATGGAGGAGAGAAGAAGAAAAGGAGAGGAAATTAGAGAAGAAGAAGAAGAGAAAAAGAGAGGAAAGAACTGAGCGAAATTTAGTACAGCTCTAGGTATGCCTTCTTATATATTATTATTGATAATAAAGTCTTAAGGAAAAAAATATCCCCATTTACACAACCTAATTATTAAAATAACATATTCTCTTCTAACACTCCCTCTCAAGCTGGAGGTTTATAAATATCACCTAACCCTAGCTTGTAACAAGCATTAGACAAGGCGGGCTTAAATAAAGGCTTCATAGAAACATTGCCTAGCTGATCAACAAATTACACAAAGCGAATCCTCACAACCTTCAATACAACATCTTTCACAAAATGACAATCAATTTCCATGTGCTTTGTCTTCTCATGGAAAACTATATTGCTAGCAATATAAATGGCAGTTGGTAATCACAAAATACATCTATTGGCTTTGTTACCAAGAATCCCATCTCTGACATAAAATACTTCAGCCACATAAGCTCACTCACAGCATAAGCCATAGCTCAATATTTTGCTTCAGCACTAAATCTTGCTACAATAGTTTTTTCCATGCTGCACCGAGTAACAAGATTACCTCCCACAAATGTACTATACCCAATAGTAGACCTCTGATCATCAACAAATCCAGCCCAGTATGCATCAGAGCATCCCACAATCTCATAATTTCTATCACATTTATATGTCAAACCTTTTCTGGGAGAGCCTTTGAGATACCGCAAAATCCTACAAACAGAATCCCAATGTGGTTGTTTGGGATTTTCCATAAATTGGCTCACCACTCCCACTAGAAACGATATTTTAGGTCTAGTGATAGTCAAGTAGACCAACTAGCTAACCAACTGCCTACATCAACTTTTTTCTTCAAAGTCTAGTCCAACATCCCAAGACAACTTCACATTGCGATCCATAGGAGTATCAACTAGTTTAGCTCCCAACAAACCAATCTCACTAAGCAAGTCCAACGTATATTCTCGCTGAGATAGATTCAACCTTTTCCTACATTGTACAATCTCAATACCATGAAAGTAATGCAAAATACCAAGTCCTTAATTTGAAATTCTTCTTGAAGCCACTGCATAACATCTACAATCCCACTATGGTGGCTGCCAATGATGATGATATTGTCAACATAAACTACTAGAAGTACCACACCGCTCTCCGTTTTGCGAACAAAAACCGAGTAGCACTGGACAAAGCCAAATGTTGAAACTACAACACTAAATTTGTTAAACATAGCTCAAAGAGACTATTCTTTACATCCAATTGATATAAGGTCCAATCAAAATTAATTGCTAATGAGATCAATATAAGAGCAAAATTTAATTGAGCAACTAGAGAGGTCTCAAAATAATCAATACCATACATCTGGGTGTACCCCTTGGCAACCAACAGAGCCTTAAGTTTTTCAATAGAGCTTTCAAGAAGATATTTGATGGTGTAGACCCAACACCACCTAACCAACTCTTAACTAGGAGAAAGATCCACAAAGTCTCATGTCCCTCAAGCTGGTACCATTTCTACATCCATGCATGCTTCGACACAAGGTTAGCAAGTGCTTCAACATGCATGGAAAGGATAGAAACTGAGAAAACAGACAAGGCAAAAGAATGCATAGGACTAGGAAGTTAAAGAACTAAAACATAATAAGCAATAAGGTAAGCAACTAAGGATTGCTAAACACATGTTCGAGTACCTTTCCAATGAGTAACAAGAAAACCCAAATTAAATTGGGATGGATCTCTCTAGAACAGAAGTCAAAATCGTGATGGGCAGAGGAGGTGCCTGTATGGTGGTAGTGATGTCTGTGCTTGCTTTCCGCCGTTCATAAACCTTCAATTGTTTCTCTTGATCAATAAAAAATGGATTTGGGAGAGGAGCAAAAGATTGCTCGATAGGGATAAAGGTAGGAACATGAGGATCAACACAATAGAGGAGGCCATAAATCGTTGATAGAATCAGAACAGATTCATCCAAGGAGGACCCACCAATGGAAAAATAGGGTGTCCCCTAAAAAAAGTGACATCAGCACTAACATATTTCCTATGAGTGTAGGGATCATAACATCTATATCCTTTCTGAGCTCTCGACTATCCAACAAGACACAATTAAAAACGACAAGGAGAAAACTTGACCTGACCACTAGGTGGAACATGAACAAAACATGTGCACCCAAAGACACGAGGCACAACAGAGAACATGGCTGTTTTTGGTTAGACGATAGAGAAGGGAATTAGTCCCCCTAGAACACATAGGCATCTTATTAAGCAAAAAGAAAAAGTTATAAAAAGAGCATTGGTCCAAAAGGTTTTAGGAGCATGCATCTGAAGGAGTAGAGATCATGCTATGTCAAGTAAATGTCTATTTTTTCGTTCAACTACTTCATTTTGCTGAGGGGTATGCATGCATGATGTTTGATGAATAACTCTGGCCAAGCAAAAAAACTGAAGTTCACTTTGATCAAATTCAAGTGCGTTATCAAAACAAAAATTTGAATATCAAACTGAGTTTTTATATCCTTATTGAGCAAATACATTCAAAAATTCAGACCTATCTTTTAACAAATAGATCTAAGTTCTACGCAAAAAATCATCGACAACGGACACAAAATATTGATGACCAATCAAATTCTTGACTCTACAAGGACCCCAAATATTTGAATGAACAAGAGAAAACAATGATTTACTATGAGACTCAACTCTAGACAGAAAACATGTCCTAATATCCTTTCTCAGCTGACATGCAGAACACTCACAATAATAAACAGAATTGAACATAGGAAAAACTTGTGGTAGTTTTTGAAGGGATGGATGACCTAAAAAAACATGCCATTAATTAATAGAAACACCATGAGTAGAAATTAAGGAAGCCGTAAGACAAGAATTAGACCCACCATGACCACCATCGAATACATGCCATCCTCCTAAAGCCATCACCAATCCTTTTCTTTGTTCAGATATCCTAAATAACACAATGAGAAGGAAAGGTCACAAAACAATTATAAGACTTAGTTAATTGACTAGCTGATAACAGGTTTAAGGGAAACTTAGGCATGTATAACACACACAAAAATGGAATGGAAGAGATTGATAGAATATTGCCAGAACCATAAACCAGTGCAATCGAACCATCAGCAGAGTAACCTTAAAGTGTTATGAAAGCGGGGTTCAAGGACTCAAAACAAATTAGGAGTCATATGAGAGGAGGCACTAGAATCTAAAACCCAATGAGAGAAGCATGAAGAGCAAAAAGCCCATTTGTACTGGAATGGGCCACAGTAGCACTGAGTTTGGAGTTGTTGAACTCCACTCAAGATACGATGAATAATGTACTCATCTCCCTACTAGAGTCGCTAGGTGCATTTGAAATGTCAATAGTAGAATTATCTTTCACAAGAGACCTATTGGCCCATGCCGGTTTCCCTAGGAAATCCCAACAGTGATTAATGGTATGATTTTCCTTGCTACGACATGTGCAAATGCGAGAATTGCCACAACGAACTCCTCATTGTATTACGCAACCGTTGCCATGACCACAATCCAAACCTCGTCCTCATCATCCAAAACTTTCCCTACTACAGTTACAGATAGTATCCATGACTGACTTATTGCGGGAAGGAACTTGAGTAGTCAGGCAGCACACACTAATACAAACAGCACTTTCTGGACTTCAAAGGGGAAAAGAAAAACTGAACTTACAACACTTCAAACTCTCCAAAATCCAGAAAGTACAGAACTACCATAGGCAGCTATGACTACAGAACTGAGCTTACACTATCCTAGGAGGAATTACTTAACCACCCAGACAGGGCAGACCACAGCAAAGTAGTGCAGGCATTTTATAAACAACCTGGCACCAGCTCCAGGTATTATGGTTGGCAGCAATCAGAAACAAATGCAGAGAAGAACAGGAAATAAATATTTGAACACCAACCAAAACCAACCAGAAATCAGTACAAGATTGCAAGCAATCAATTATAAATACATGTCATCAAAACAGTTCACGTCATCAAAACAACATCATCAGCAAACCACAAGCAGTGTGACAGAGGAACAGCAGCAGCAGTAGCATACAAAAAACAGAGTATAACTGAGTTCACATCAGAAAATCACCATGAAAAAACACAGCTTCCTGCCAAGGATTCTGCACAACCTAACCTAGAGGGGGTGTTTTTAAACGATTCTCGGACCAACTAGAAAATCAGATTTGCGGACTGATTAGGGAAAGATAAGGAAAATAAATGAAAAGCAGATTCTCAAAACCAATTCAATTTAATCATATTTGAAGGGGATCAATGCTCTCATACCATGTTGTAAAGTTAGAGATGGAGGAGAGAAGAAGAGGATGAGAGAAGAATTAAGGAGAAAAATAGAAAAAGAGAGGAAAAAACTCAGCAGCAGTTTCCTGGAGTTCTACTACAGCTTAAAAAAAAAAAAAAGGGCAGCCCGGTGCACAAAGCTCCCACGTATGCAGGGTTCAGGGAAGGGGCAGACCACAATGGGTCTATAGTATGCAGCCTTACCTTGCATTTTTGCAAGAGGCTGTTTCCACGCCTCAAACTCGTGACCTCCAGGTCACATGGTGACAACCTTACAGCTGCAGGACAAAAATAAACTCATTAACACAGCCTAACTATTAAAATAACATATTCTATTCTTACAGTTTTCTTCTAATCCAGAGGATTCTACAATGTTTAAGCCTACACAAAGGCTTAAAGAGGTAAAGAAAGCTCTTAAGGTTCATATGTTCAGGTAGCACTAACTATTCTCTCTCTCTCTCTAGAAGCTTCTTCCCCCAAAAAATTCTGTCACTCTCTCCAGATTTCTTTCTCTATCTCACTCTCTAGAATGTTCTTCCCTCTCTCTCCTTCCTGGAGGCTTCTCCTCCTCTCTCTTTCCACGAAACTTCTTCTTTCTTCAGATAATTCTGTGCCCCTCTCTAGAACTTTCTTCATTAGAATTCTCTCTACTTCTTTCTAGAAACACCAGCTGGAGCTGCTGAGGAATTTCTACTTAGCTGATACCCACTTTCAGCACCTATATAAAAGGAGCTCAAGGGTCCAATGTTGGACAAGCAGCAGAAACTGTGTTCCTGTGTGCACAACAAAGAATTGTGAGTGTGCTGTGTGTAGGCAGCAAGGAAATGCTCAGTATGTAAGAGTCCAAAGAGTATTGAGTGTCATATTGTAATTATGAGGTACAGCAGAGTGTGTAAGGGTGTTTGTTGTTTGGTGTGAGTGTCTCATTGTCTGTCCAAGTGTAAGGTGTTGGGCACTTATTTTATTTCCTCAAAATCAATAAAAGCTAGTCTTTTGCTGTGGTCCACGAGCTCCCATTCTCAACAAGTGATATTAGAGTCGGGTTGTCCGGGACTATTCCAAAGATCGTGGTGCGGGGAGATTCCTCTAATACGCAGTCTGAGAATCTGAAGTTAGTTGGTTTGAGACCAAGGTTACTTGGTTAAGTGCAAGGCATCACCAAGTGACAATTGCAGATATTGCAACCTCGGCAAGCAGCATAGAGAAGCTCAACCACAACAAATATAAAAATTAAAGCATTCCCGTGCAGTTCTACCTGCTTGGACAAGACTTGTAGGAGATTGTTGGTGGTAGTCAAACTACACCACCAACTGATGCTAAAGAATTGAAGAAATGGAAAGTGAGAGCTGGCCAATCATTGTGCGTGCTGGCAGTAACAGTAGAAGACGTGTTATTAAAACACATCAAGGACGCAAAAAATGCCCAAGGATGCATGGAATACCCTAGCAGCTATGTTCACCAAGACAAATGATGCAAAGCTCCAGTGGTTAGAGAATGAGCTTCCATCAGCCTCATAGCAAAGGATGATTATTAGTCAATATTTTACAAAAGTTAAATCTATATGTGAAGATATTGCAATGTTAGACCCAAAAAAAATAAATAATTCAGCGACAAGAATGAGAAGAAATATTATTCAGAGTCTTAGGCCGGAATATAATAGTCTCATCACTACCACTCGTGGATGGACCAAAGAACCAACTCTTACAGAGTTGGAAAATATGTGAGCCAACCAAGAGGCTTTGGACAAACAAATATCTAGTCTCTCACTAAAGGATGAGGAAAAGGTTTTCTTTCATAAGAGAAACTTCAAAGGAAAGGAAAAAGTAGTTGCAAGAACACAAACTGGAGAATTCAAATCTGGAAGAATGCAAGAAAACCGGTGAAAAAAGCCAGATAGGAGGAGCTCTCAAAGAGGGGGAGCTCAACAAAACCATGACAAAGAAGAAAATGAAGATAAGAAATATCGGTGGCAAAACAACCAATGCTATAACTGCAAGAAAAGGGGGCACTTTGCTCGAGATTGTTGGCGCTAATGAACTGAAGGGAATGTCATGACATCCATCCAAAGTAAAAAAAGATAGTGAAGAAGAATGGAACCTCGAGCATCCTTCACAATAATGGAGGATAAGTAGAATGAAGAGCATGCAGCTGCCAAACCAAAAGAAGAATCAACACTCATCATGATAAGTGATAAACTAATTAATTATAATAATGATTGGACAATGGATTCTGGATATTCCAATCACATGACTAGAGAGTCAGAAAAATTAGAAAGTATTTTCGAATATAAAGGAGGGCGAGTCGCGGTAACTACCAACAACACTAAATTCCCAACAACTCATACTGGCAAGACAGTGATAGCACCAAGATTCAGCCCGCGATGAATGCAGCTGCAAATGTGTTGCATGTTCTTGGAATGAAGAAAAAATATGCTATCGGTATGACAACTCACTGCTTCAGGGAATTACGTGGTGTTTGGGTTGAACGATGTTAAAGTGGTACCTAAGTTTCCAGCATGTAGGTACACCAATCATGAATGGGAGAAGACTGGAGTCTATCTATGTAATGCAAGCACAAGAAGCATATGCAGATAGGACAAGAAACAATGAGACAACTGACCTATGGCATGCAAGAATTGGGCATGTAAGTTATCACAAGCTCAATATAATGATGAAGAAGTCGATGGTCAAAGGCCTCCACCAAGTAAAATGTTCAAGAAGACATTGTGTGCGCTACATGCCAGTATGGAAAAGCACATCAATAAAACAATAGTCCTCTTGAACTAATTCACTTAGATGTATTTGGGAGAGTAAAACAATAGTCCATCAATGTATTTCAGCACATAATAACCTTTAGAGATGACTTCTCTTGGTAGGCCTAGTTTGACTTTGTGAAAGAAAATTTAGAAGCATTAAACAAATTTAAGGAATTCAAGAAGATGGTAGAAAAAGAAACAGGATGAAAGATACAATGCCTAGGCATAAATAATGGGGGAGAGCATACATCGAAAGAGTTCTCAAATTATCTGCAAGAATATAATATAAATAGACAATTGACTTGCTCAAACACACCACAACAACATAGAACAGCAAAAAGAAAGTTGCATATTGCAAAAATATGTAGACAAATGTTGCATGCCAAGAACGTGCCACACATTTTGGGGTCGAATGCATAAAGACGGCAGTGCACTTGATTAATACACTACCTCAAGCAAAGTTAAGATTCACTTCACCCTACAAGAAGTTGTGGAACATCAAACCCACTATGAGTCATTTTCAAGTATTTGGTTGCATATTCTATGTATTTTTGCCATCATTTACGGAGAAAGTTTGACAAGAAAGCAATTCACTGCATATTTGTGGGCTATGACAATCAAAGGGAGGGATGGGGATGTTTAAAGCCCACAACTAGCTTTTGTTATGTCTCCAAGAGTATTGTCTTTGATAAGACATCACCATGGTGGTCATCACAGGAAGTACTACTTCCAAATACCAAGGGCATTAAGGAGAAGTTAAAAAACAAGATGTAGGAGCAAACTCAAATTGAGAAGGTTCAGCCAAACCAAGAAAGAGTTAACGAAGCTAAACCCTTGGAAGGTCAAACAGAGAAGAATCCAGAGCTAAATCTCCAAAAAAATATATAAGTCCTTAACAAACAGGAATGCATCAATAGGGTTACTGAAGAAGATCGACTGAGACAACTAGAAGAGTTAGCAGAAGAAGAAGAAGAAGAAGCTCCTCAGCCATAGGTCTACAAGTCCGCTAGACAAAAAAAGGCAAATCCAAATATGCAAATGTAGCTTTAACTAAAGAAAGTAGAGTAAAAAGCCATTTGCATGAAGAAGCATCATAGACCATAGAATGGAAGAAGGAAACAAAGGAAGAAATTCAAGAACTAGATCAAAATGAGTCATGGGATTTAATGCCAATTCCTAAGGATGTAAAACTCATATCTTGCAAATGGGTTTACAAAGTTAAGACTCGGCTTGATGGATCAATTGAAAGGTATAAGGCTTGATTAGTAGCTTAAGGATTCTCTAAAAAATATAGTCTAGAATATGATGAAAAACATTTAGCCCAGTAGCAAAAATTACCACCGTACTTGTCTTGCTTGCACTATCAACCAATAAGTCTTGGAAGATTTGGCAAATGGACATGAGGAATGCATTGTTGCATAAGAATTGGATAAAGCTATATACATGAAGCAGCCAAAAGGGTTCAAGAGCAAGGAGCATAGAGATTATGTGCACGAACTAAAGAAAGCAGTGAATGGGGTAACAAGCACCAAGAGCGTGGTATGGTAAGATAGTAGAATTCCTAATGCAAAGTGGCTACTTAGTATCACCAGCGGATTCAAACTTGTTCATAAAGGCCTAAAGGGGAAGATTGGCAATAATGCTCATATGTGTTGATAATCTGATCATCAATGGAGATGATCAAATGGAGATACATCAAAATTGAGCTAATGATTTAATTTGGTTCCAAATGAAGGAGCTTGGAAAACTTAAACATTTTCTTGGTCTTGAGATGGAGCAAACTAATGAAGGATTATTCTTATGTCAACAAAAGTATGCAGCAAATCTTTTACAAAAATTCGAGATGATCAATTGCAAGCCCCATCCCACTCCAATGGAAGCAAATGCAAGACTCTGTTCAATTGAAGGCAAAGACTTGGAAGATATGATGATGAACAGGTGTAGAAATCCCTAGAGTGTGAATGACGGCCACGACTGGTGAATAACGGCCAGCAGTGTGAACGAGGCCACGATTGGTGAATGACGGTCACCTACCATGGTAGGTGAGCCACTGCCACCTACCATGAGATCTTGCCACAAGCCAGAGGCTATAAATTGAGACCCCCCACCAAAGCTAAACTACACATCTCAACTGCAAGTTGTGTCCACTTCAGTATTTCCATATTTTATTCTCTGTGAACATGTTCAATAGGGACCCGAGTATGTAAAGAATACACAATTGAATATACAATTGATTCATTCTCATTCTCTACATGGTATCAGAGCTGGTTTTTACCTAAACCAAGCTAACTATAGGGGACAACTCCATCAACAGTCGAGAGTTGACAACCTCAGAGACTCAAACGAGTCGAACTAATGCCATCATCTGTTCGAATGGACTAGATGGCTCTTCTGTCCAACTATCGGCAGAAAAACTCAACGGGAGGAATTTTCGAGAATGGGCCCAGTTCGTGAAACTCGCAGTCGACGGCAGAGGAAAGCTTGGGTATCTTACTAGTGACTCAAAGAAACCTAATTCAACAAATGTTGTCGCACTCCAGCAATGGAGATCAGAGAATTCCTTAATTACCTCGTGGCTTATCAACTCCATGAAGCCAACTATCGGGAAAACATATATGTTCCTACCCACAGCAAAATAGGTGTGGGATGTAATCCAAGAAACCTACTCTGACAAGGAGAATACTTCCTAAGTCTTTGAACTTAAGACACGCCTATGGCAGGTGAAACAAGGCGAGAGGGAGGTGATAGACTATTACATGGAAATGCTAGCACTATGGCAAGAACTGGATTCAAGCAGCGAAGAAGAATGGCGTTGTGCTGAGGACAGTGCGTTGTTCAAGAAAAGATTGGAAAAAGAGAGAGTTTTTGAGTTCCTTGCAAGCCTTAATCGAGATTTATATGATGTACAAGGAAGGATTCTCAGTCACCGACCTCTACCACCCACTCGAGAAGTGTTTGCCAAAGTGAGGCGTGAAGAGGCAAGGTGCAAAGTCATGTTGAAGGAAGCTACATCCACGGTACCAGAGGGCTCAGCATTTGTGTTCCATGAGGCCTACAGTGGGCCAAATACCAAGCAACCAAAGGGCCGCCTCTGGTGTGAACATTGCCGAAATCTTGGCCATTCCAAGGATAATTGTTGGGAGATTCATGGCAAGCCAACTGATTGGAAACCACAACAGAGCACCAAAACGAGAGGCTATCAAGCTTGTTCTGAGACTCAACCCGAGAGGGAACAAGTGGTGGGCAACCATTTTGATAGTAACAGCAATAGCACCTCCAGCCATGACCAACTACAGAAAATCATGGAGATGCTATCTGCTCTCCAAGCCTCGGATCAATCACCAAAAAATACTCCATCTAGTAATTTGGCACATAGAGGTAATTTCTCACAAGCCCTATACACCTTTCATAACCATACACCCTGGATTATAGATTCTGGAGCCTCTAACCACATGACAGACTCTTGTCACCTTTTCTTATCATATACCCCATGTGTTGGTAACCTAAGAGTCAAAATTGTTGATGGATCTCTTGCTCCTGTTGCTGACAAAGGGAGTTTTCGGATTTCTGATTCGATTACGTTAGAGTTTGTTCTTCATGTTCCAAAATTATCTTATAATCTTTTGTCTATCAGCCAACTCACTAAACACTCCAATTGCTTTGCTAATTTTATTTCATCCCATTGTGTTTTTCAAGACCTGTCATCGGGGACGACGATTGGCAGTGCTGCGGAGTATAAGGGAATCTACTACTTTGAGGAAGCCAAAATGAGTGATTTGTGTCAAAGTAATTTTGTCTCTATCCCTAAGAATAGTGACCTAATGTTATGGCCTTCTCGGTTAGGTCACCCCAATTTTCAGTACATGTGTCATTTATTTCCTTCGCTATGTTCGAATAAAATGTCTCTTGATGTTCAATGTGAAGTGTGTGAACTCACAAAACACCGAAGAACTTCATTCCCAAAATCAAAATACAAACCCACAAAACCTTTCACAATCATTCATAGTGATGTATGGGGACCTTCCCGGATTTATAATCGCACTCACACAAAATGGCTTGTGACATTCATTGATGATCGCACTCGTACTTGCTGGGTCTTCTTGTTAAAAGATAATTCTAAAGTACGTTCGGTGTTTATTAACTTTTATGCCATGGTCCAAACACAATTTCACACCAAGATTCAAATCTTGCATATTGACAATGGCATGGAATATTTCAACCACACCTTGGGTCTCTTCCTTCAAGAAAAAGGGATAATTCATCAAAGTTCATGCATTGAGACGCCTCAACAAAATGAGGTTGCCAAACGCAAAAATAGCCACATTCTTGAGGTTGCACGAGCCTTAATGCTCACTACCCACATGTCTACAATGTTTTGGGGTGATGTTGTTCTAACAGCCACTTACCTTATAAATAGAATGCCCAGTCATGTTCTGTCCTATGCTACACCCCTTGACACTCTTCAAAAATTTTTCCCTACCTCTCAACTAGACTCCAATCTCCCTTTTCATTTATTTGGCTGCACTGCCTTTGCGCATCCTCACCAGCACACCAAGCTAGATCCTTGGACCTCCAAGTGTGTCTTCCTTGGGTATTTTCCATCTCAAAAAGGTTACAAGTGCTATGACCCTATTTCTCGTCGCCTCTTTATCAGCCTTGATGTCACCTTTTTCGAGACCACTCCATTCTATCCCAAGTCTTCTATTCAAGGGGAGAATGTGAGCAAATCACAGACTCGAAATAATTCCAATGGTCACATGTTTTTCCTAGACTTTCCTCTCACCAATCTACCATCCTCCTCCACTTGCTGGTCACAGAAGCAAACTTAAACTTAGGGGGAGAGATAGAACAAGAGAATAACAAGGAGATACTAGTCTACTCAAGACGGCCGAAGCCAAGTGGTAATGAAAAACTCATACCTAAAGCACCAAGAGAGTCAAAACTGGTGGCTCCAAGCAACCAAGAGCCCAACCAAGAACCTCCCAACAACTCAAAGTAGGTACTAGAACCTACTCTTAATAAATCTGATGATATTGATCTGCCCATTGCTCTCAGAAAACATCCTCATTCATGTACCCTTCATCCAATTAAAAATTTGTGTCCTATATACCTTGCCCATGGGATACCGTGCCTTTACTTCTAACCTTGACAGGGTCAAAATTCCAAAGAACATTGAGGAGGCACTTGAAATTCTGGAATGGGGAGAAGCTGTAATGGAGGAGATAAGGACATTGGAAAAGAATGGAACATGGGAGGTTATGAATTTGCTACGAGTAAAGAGACCAGTAGGCTGCAAATGGGTATTCACTATAAAATACCGAACAGATGGGATAGTTGAAGGATACAAGGCCCGGTTGGTTGCTAGAATTTACTCAGACCTATGGCATCGATTACCCAGAAACCCTTGCACCTAAGGCAAAGTTGAACACTATCTGAGTGCTCCTATCCCTGGAAGCCAATCTAGACTGGCCACTTCAACAACTCGACATCAAAAATGCATTCCTAAATGGTGAGCTGGAAAAAGAAGTGTACATGACATTACCCCCTAGATTCAGAAAAAGGGGTGAGGAAAACAAAGTCTATAAACTGAGAAAGTCCTTATATGGACTCAAACAATCTCCCAGGGTATGGTTTGATAGATTTACAAAGGTGATAAAAGGAGAGGGATACTGCCAAGGACAGTCCGACCATACTATGTTTTTCAAACAAAAAAATGGGAAGAACACTATTCTGATTGTGTATGTAGACAACATTATCCTCACTAGAGATGACATTGATGAAATGGGAAGATTAAATAAAGTTCTAGCCACAGAATTCGAAGTGAAGGATTTGGGGCAAATGCGATACTTTCTAGGGATGGAGGTAGCTAGATCAAAGAAGGGTATTAGTGTTTCACAATGAAAATGCACCCTTGATCTCCTGACCGAAACAGGCATGCTAGGTTGCAAACCAAGCGACACACCTATTGAAGCTGGAAAAAGAACAGAAGATGTTGGGAAGCCAGTAGATAAGGAGAAATTGAAGATGTTGGGAAGCCAGTAAATAAGGAGAAATATCAAAGATTAGTCGGCAAACTAATCTACCTATCACATACTAGAGCAGACATAGCTTTTGCAGTAAGTGTAGCAAGTCGGCATATGTAATCTCCAAAAAAAGCACAACAGGAAGCAGCTTTTAGGATCCTAAGATATCTAAAGGGATCTCCAGGGACAGGCTTATTGTTCAAGCGAAGTGAACAAAAGGAAGTGGCAATATTCACTAATGCTGATTGGGCTGGCTCTACAGAGGATAGAAGATCCACGAATGGATACTGCACCTTTGTATGGGGAAATCTGGTCACTTGGAGAAGCAAGAAACAAAATGTTGTACCAAGGAGCAGTGCAGAGGCAGAATTCAGAGTTGTTGCTCAAAGAATATGAGAAGGATTATAGCTACGGAGGCTATTAGAAGAACTACATACTGAGTTAGAGTTACCTATCAAGTTGTACTGTGATAATAAGGCAACTATCAGTATCTCTCTCAACCATGTCTAGCATGATAGAACCAAACATGTGGAAGTTGACAAATACTTCATTAAAGAAAAGGTGGAAGAAGGAACTATTTGCGTGACATATTTCCCTACTAAGGAGCAGATTGGAGACATATTCACCAAGGGACTACCTCGGCAACTCTTTGAGGATTTCATTGGCAAGTTGGATATGATCCACATCTATGATCCAACTTGAGGGGGAGTGTAGAAATCCCTACAGTGTGAACGGCGGCCACAGTTGGTGAATGACAGCCACCTACCATGGTGGGTGAGCCGCCACCACCTACCATGAGATCTTGCCACAAACCAAAGGCTATAAATTGAGACCCCCCAACGAAGCTAAACTACACATCTCAACTGCAAGTTGGGTCCTCTTTTGTTTTTCCATATTTTATTCTCTGTGTACATGTTAAATAGGGACCCAAGTATGTAAAGAATACACAATTGAATATACAATTAATTCATTCTCATTCTCTACAATAGGCAAATAGTGGGAGAATTAATCTTCCTCATAATGACACAACCAAATATATCATTTGCAGTCGGTGTGGTAAGCTGGTACATGCAGAAATCAAAGAAGATTCATCTAGATGCACTACGATGAATTCTAAGGAACATGAAAGAACTATTGACTTTGAGCTCCTATATAGTAAGGAAGGAGTAGACGAAGTTAAAGAGTATTGTGATGCTGATTATGCTGGTGACCATGACACACGTTGTTCAACTATTGCGTACATGTTCAATCTTGGCTCTAGAGCAGTATATTGGTGCAGTAAAAGACAATCAATAGTTTCACCATCAAATGCTGAGGCAAAGTGCAAGGCAACAGCAATGACAGCACAAGAAAGTACATGGTTAATGCACTTATGGAAGATCTTCACCAATTAATTGATTATTTAGTACAACTATACTGTGATAATCAATCAGCAACACGCCTAACAAAGAACCCTATATTCCATGCAAGGACTATACACGTGGAGGTGCATTATCACTTCATCAGGGAGAAAGTATTGCAAGAAGAGATTGAGATGAAGAACATCAAGACCAAAGACCAACTTGCAAACCTAGTTATCAAAGGACTCAACGATGTCAAGTTTGACAGATTCAAAAAGCAACGTGGTATGACTTTTAGAACGACATTGAGAGAGAGTAGTTGTTGAGGGGGAATCTTCAGAGAGCACTCTCTCTCTCTCTCTCTCTCTCTCTCTCTCTCTCTAGAAGCTTCTTCCTCCAGAATGTCCTCTCTCACTCCCTCTCCAAAGTTCTTTCTCTATCTCACTAGCTAGAATGTTCTTTCTATAGAAAGAACACCGACTCTCTATCATTCTCTAGAACCTTCTTCCCTCTCTATTTACCAAAAATTACTCTCTCTCTAGAAATTTCTCTCCTAAGAAATCTCCCTCTTTCTAGAAATTTCTTCCCTCTGCTCTCTTTAGAAAGTTCTCTCTCTCTTATTTAGAACTCCCTCTCTCTCTCAAATTCTCTCTACCTCTCTCTAGAAAATTCAAGGCATCTTGTTATATGAACTTTCTATAATTTTGTGAGTTGTTATATGTTAAAGTTTGATATACATTGTTGGCCCACAATCTAACAACTTAAGCTTTAAGGTAAAACGGTAATCTATCATGGTATCAAAGTTAATTACCAAGAGATCCTGGATTCTAGCCTTGTTGCCCGTGTTTATTGTGTGATGTCTAAAAAATTATTGTATTCCCTATAATGAGTGTTATCTATCATGTTTTTATCTCTCCACATGCTGTCAGGCTGCATGTGTGGGGGAATGTTAAAGCTTGATATACATCGTTGGCCCACAACCTAACGCTTAATCTTTTAGGTAAAGTGGTAATGTAACACCATATAAGGAGCTCAAGGCTTCATCATTGATGGAACAAGAAAGAAGTGTGAATGTGTGCAAAGTTCCAAGAGAAAGTGAGTGGTGGGTGTTGGGCACCAAATCCAAATGTGGATGACAGATATATGTGAGTGTTGGGCACATTGTAATTGTAAGAGTGTAATTATTTTGTTGTAAATCCAAGTGTAAGGTGTTGGGCACCTATTTTGTTTGCACAAATTAATATGACTTAATATCTTGTGTCCACCACCTTCAATTCCCAACACTTCCCTCTCTCTCCTTCTTGGAATCTTCTCCTTATATCTCTTTCTAGGAAACTTCCATGGATCTAATGTCCCACAAATTCTTGTATGGTGAAGTGAATTCCAACTTTGCTTGAGGTAGTCTATTAATCACATACATTATTGTCATCATGCAGGCCCAAAAACATGATGGAACATTCTTGTTATGTAGCATGCTTCTACATATTTCTGCAAGATGCCAATTCTTTCTTTCTACTACTCTGTTTTGTTGCGGTGTATCTAGGTAAGTCAATTGTCAATGTATATTACATTCTTGCATATAGTTTGAGAATTCTTTCAATATATACTCCACCCCATTATCTATACATAGGCATCATATCTTTCATCCTATTTCTTTTTCCACCATATTCTTGAATTCCTTAAATTTGTTTTATGCCCCGATTTTCCTTTCATAAAGTCAACCCAGTCGTATATGGAGAATTCATCTATGAAGGTTCTCATGTACCAATGATTGCTGATGAATTGTCGCTTTATCTTCCCAAATACCTCCAAGTGAATCAATTCAAGAGACTTCTTGGTTCTAAACGTTGAATCTTCAAATAGGGTAATTGATATGCTTTTCTGGCATCTAGGGCACATAATGTCTTCTCAAAAATCTACCTGAGGGAAGCCTTTGAGCATCAACTTGCTCATCATTATTTTAAGCTTGTCACAACTTACATTCCCAAGTATTCAATGCTACAAGTGCGTTCTCTCATTCTTTCTTATCCTATCTACGAATGCTTCATAGGTTGACATTATGTAGATAGATTCCAATCTTCACCCCTTCATGATTGGTGTATCCACAAGCTGGAAATTCTTGTACACCTTGCCATCATTAGAGCCAAACACCACGCAATTCCTTGAAGTAATGAGTTGTGATATCATTCCAAGAACATGCAACACATTTTGTAGTTGCTGTAGTTACGAGTTGAATCTTGGTATTATCACTGTCTTACAAATATGAGTTATTGGTAGTTTAGAGTCCTTGGCGGTTACCACAACCCGCTCTACTTTATATCGAGAAATACTTTCTAATTTTTCTTTGTCTCAAGTCATGTGATTGGAACATCAAGAATCCACTATCAATCACTATTATACTTAATTAGCTTATCACTTAACGTGATGATTGTCGATTCTTCCTCTGGTTCGGAAGTTTTATGCTCTTCATTCGGCATATCCTCCATTATTGCAAAGCATGCTTCAAGGTCCAATTCTTTTGCACTACCATTTTCACTCTAGATGGATGTCAAGGCATTCCCTTCAGCTTGTTTGTGCCAACAATCTCAAGCTAAGTTGTCCCCTCTTCCCGCAATTATATCATTGGTTGTTGTGCCGCCCATATTTCTTATCTCCATTTTCTTCTTTGTCGTGGTTTTGTTGAGCTCCCCCTCACTGAGGACTCCTCCTGTCTGGGCTTTTTCACCTACCTTTTTGCATCATTCTAGATTTGACTTCTCCAATGTGTGTTCTCACAGCTATTTTATCCTTTCCTTTAAAGGTTCCCTTATTAACGAGAGTCTTTTCCTCATCCTTTTGTGAGGCTCCACACATTTTTTCGTCCAAAGCCTCTTGGCTGGCTAATATATTTTCCAACTCTATTAGAGTTAGTTCTTTGGCCCACCCAGTGATGAGGCTATTATACTCTGGCCTAAGACCATGAATTATTCTTCTTATTTCATATCTCTACAATTTTATTTTATGGGTCTAACTTTGAAATTGCTTAACTAATAGATTTAACTTTCGTAACATATTGACCCACTATCATGTTTTTTTGGCGAGACTGACAAAAGCACATTCCCTAACTATTGGAGCTTTGCATCATTTGTCCTAGAAAATAGAGTTTCAAGGGTATCCCCATGTGTCCTTGGGCGTTTTTGCATCTTTGATGTGTTGTAATAGCTCATCTTCTGTTACTACCTCCAGTACATACAATGCCTTGTCAACTCTCACCTTCCATTTCTTTAACTCTTCAACAACATTTGGTGGTGTAGTTTGACTACCACCAACAATCCCCTATAAGTCTTGTCTAAGTACATAAAAAACTGCATGCAAATACTTCGATGTTTATAATTGTTGGGGTTGAGCTTCTCTATGTTGCTTGTCAAGGTTGCATTATCCGCCATCATTACTTGGTGATGCCCCACAGTTAACCCAGTAAGCTTGGTCTCTAACCAACTAACTTCACAGTCCTAGACTACGTACTAGCAGAATCTCCATGTACCATGGTCTTTGCAATAGTCTAGACCGCTAGCTCTGATACCACTTGTTGAGAATTGGAGATGGTCACAACAAGAAATTAACTCTTATTAATTTGTGGAAACATAATAAGTTCCCAGCACCTTACACTGGGACTTACAACATATACTCACATGCAGTCAAGTACATCTCACAATTACAATGTGCCCAACACTAACATAAATCTTACACCAACACACACACTCGCACTTCTTTCTTGTCTACCTTGTACAAATAGTACATAGTTCTTCTACTGCTTGTCCAACATCAAAGCCTTTGTTCCTTGAATAGGTGGTGCTAAAAGTGGGTGCCAGCTAAGTAGAAATTTCTAGGCAGCTCCAGCTAGTGTTTCTAGATAGAAGTAGAGAGAATTCTTGAGAGGGCTAGAGAATGAACTAAAGAAAGGAGAAGTTTCTTGGAAAGAGAAAGAAGGAGAAGCTTCTAGGAAAGAGAGGGAAGAACATTCTAGAGAGCGAGAAAAAAATAATTCTAGAAAGAGAATTTTTTGGAGGAAGAAGATTCTGGAGAGAGAGAGAGAGGTGCTCTCACAACAGAAATATGGTTCTCTTCCATATAGGAGGAGCTTTTCTCCCTCAGAATGCTACAATTTCTACGCTTATAAAAGATAATGATTGGTGCTGCCCTAGGACAGCAACTCACATGATAGCATAAATCCTTGAAGCTATTCCTTTTCAATCAATTTTATGTCCTTAAAGTGATCTAACAATTCAAGGGCTCGAGGAGCGTATTCCTGAACAAGGTGGTCATAGATCATCCAAATATGATTGGTGGATAGTTAAACTACTAACCTTTTAAACAAATGTTAGTAATTCTTCAAATGTGCGTGCTTTAATTCCTTTGAAGACGTAAAGCAATTCCCAAAGCACACCTTGGATGCACATCTCTAGAGTGAAAATTTCTAAAATTTGCTCTTTGTAGTTAATACTTGAGGCAAGCCATCTGTCACAGTCCATGGCAGCCTTATCTTTCCATTACTTGGTGTTGTTCGCTCCATCAAGCTAACATTGTGACTTATGCCATAGAAGCAATTTAAGGAATTCTCACTTAAGCTGCTCCCAGCTGCTAATAGATTTTGATTCTAAGTTTGTGTACCAATCAAATGCATTGCCTCACAAGACCAAACAAATTATCTAACAAGAAGGTCACCAAAGATACCAACATTCTCACAAGTTTTGATGAAATGAGCAACATGTTGTTTGGGGTTTCCTTTTCTATCAAATTGGATAAACTTTGGAGGTCAATACCCATTTGGCATCCTCATGTTATCAATGTATTTCATGTAAAATTGCAAGGACATGAGGGAACTTTCAAAAGGGACCACCACATTTGTTTAGATTTTGTTTGTTATCTTGTCTTGTAATTGTTGAACAAATAACGAAGCAACCAAGGTGGAGTAGTTTTCTTTAGAAGTCTTGAGAGGCTTCTTTTTCCTTCCCTTTGGTTTTACTGATGATGTTGGGAGTAAAAACCAGGATGATCTTCATGATCTTGGCTCAATTCACTGCTATTTTACACCTCCAGCTTGCTAATGAGCAAGGCAATTTGAAAAACCTTGTCTTCAACCATTTTGGTGAGAAGTAAGATCTTTCTCTCCATTTTTGTGATTTTCTCCTCCTTCGTGGAAATACCAATCACCACAATGGGCATGACATTAGCAAGTGAAAGGGTATTTAGCTGTGTGAATAGATCTCTTCCACAGGGCTACCAAGCAACAACCCAAAGTCTTACTATTGGAAGAATGATCATTCGTTATATGGATTGAGGTTTTACCCCCAATCCAAGATTGTTTCGAGATCAGAGAAATCTTCATGTTTGACATCTTCTCAACAAAGAAACTAAGTGTCATTGTGTGTTTTGGCTCGGTCCCTTTGACTTGTTGATGCCCTTACAGGCCAGCGTCCCTTGATTTGCTGTAAGTGCGCCCACAAAAGTGGAGTTGTTGGTGGTGTTGATATCTCCACCCATAGATCAAAAAGCCACAAAGGTGACAGTAACTTTCCTAATGGCTTGATTCAGAAGCCCTTTAATCTGATGGTGAGTTAAAATTCGTTTCTAAGAAGAAAGAGATAAGAGGCAGAGTGTTGGCCTCAAAAGGCTTAGAATCTTATTTTGATGATAACAAACTAAAGGAACTTAACATATTTGGTTAAGTGAAGATATTTCAAGACTTAAGTATGTGAATACAAGGTCAAGTGCACACAAGGATTATTGAAAGCTTATACTCCAAAGAAAGAAGATCTCATAAAGGTTATACTATTAAAGCATGGATTCAAAGATGATTTGATGAAGCTTAAAATATATTGAAGCTTGAAGACAAGATGAAGTCAAAGAAAGACAAGCATGAAGACTTAAGTGCTTAGAATGGCAAATTCTTAAGAAGTCTTTATGTAAGTACTTCAAGCGATTTCAATATGGATACATGAAGTTCTTAGGTTAATTTCTTAGACCTAGATACCTTTTAAAATACTTGGAAAATATTTTTATTAGGTCAAAAGTTATTTCAAAAAGGTTAAAATTATTTTTGGAATGAAAAGCACCAAAACAGGATTTTCCAAATTCTGTTATTTTTTCTATATATGCATTGATATGCATTTTTCTCTATCAAACACTCCTTATCTTAAAAAGTATTGAACATGAAAGTTGTGAGATTTTCTCTTAGCTTTCTGTTGATACCAAGAGCGTCTAATTTGGAGTTGTATATAAAAAGTTATGACCAAAATACTGAAAAGTGGTTGAAGCTATCAGGCGGCTAACCTTATCTGTTCAGGCGACTGAACGCCGACAGAACCACTTCAAGCGACTGACCCTTGTCAGATCAAGCGACTAATCTTCATAAAATTCATATTTTAATAGTTAGGAAAATTTTCAAAATTGATTTCTTAGCCATCAAACTTTGTGAAAACTTGGGGAATACTCCAAGCAACTTGGGCAACACGAAAAATACTCTTTAAACTCTATAAATACATTATTAAACCCAAGAATCAAATACACCAACAACCTACAAGCAGCAAATCAATCAAATTCTTTCTACTCTTCAAAGCTACCTTGCCTATACTCTTGTTGAATTACTTGCTGCGATTTTGCTGAGAAAAGCTCACGGGTCTTTGCATTTTTAGTGAGTTATTCAATCTAAGAAAGAACCCCGATGATATATATACTTGAGCTTCATATTTCCATATTGTTATTTGATTGAAGTATATTGCTTTTAAATTGTACTAATCAGCTCTTTTGAGAGTGTCTTTGTACACAAATTTGTTTCTTGATTTTCTTGACAGTTTAGGATTGTTGGATCGTTGTACAGAGTGTGGGGTATCGATTGGAGAGGGGGCTCCACCCTAGTTGAAGGAGGGATTGTAAAAGGTTGCTCATACCCGCAAAGGAGTGTGTAAGGTTGCTCGTACCTATAAAGGAGTGTTATAGTGGAATCCTTAGCTGGTGTGCCTAAGGCGAGGACATAGGTTCGTATAGCCGAACCTCGTAAAAGCTCGGTCTCACTCTCTACCCTTACTCTTTAATTTTTCTACATATATAAATTGCGTGGTTGTGTATCTAAGTGCAGGAAGCTGAAATATTGAGATTGAGAAACTTTTAATTAAAGGGAGTACGTTGATTGATCTTTTGCGGAAACCTTAAAGCGAGTCCGTTGATTAATCGTTTGCGGAAACCTTGGTTAAAAGGAAGTGCATAAAAACCATTAATACAGGGCTTTTATCGAACTCTACTTTGTGTTATTCAAACGCTGAATCGTGAAAGTGCTGTTGCAATGCTTATATTGGTTATGTAACTTGTGATTGGTTAATTAATTGGTTGTTTGGGTATTGATTGACATTGTTAAAAGTTCAAGTTGATTTACTCTTTCATAAAGTTTTAAAAGAAAATCTTGGTATCTAGCTGATATTGATTAAATCAATTCATTGATTGAGTGTGGATTGTGATTGGCTTAATTAAGTGTTGAAAATCAAATCATTCTTGTGTGATTGCTAAACATACAATAAGTTGGGAATTTGTAAAAAGAGTTAAAAGAAATTTTTAAAACCCAATTCACCCCCCTCTTGAGACTACACCTTAGTTTTCAATTAGTATCAGAGCGAGGTTATAGCAAATCTTAACTAGAAGCTATATAAAGATCTAAATGGCACACATTGGCGTAGCTCCCTTTGGAGAGGGTCAATCCTCAACCAGACCTCCAATCTTTTGTGGTCTTAACTATACTTTTTGGAAACAAAGAATGAGAATCTACCTTCAAACTATGGACTGGCAAGCATGGAGGGTTGTCACACATGGTGATCTTATCCCTACCAAACTTGTAGATGGAAAAGAAATACCCAAAGAAGAAAAAAATATGACCGCAAACGATCATAAGATGTTGCAAGTTAACTCAAGTGCTATAAATGCTTTATACTGTGCCCTTGACATAAATTAATTCAATAGGGTTATGGCATATAAATTGGCAATAGAGATATGGGACAAACTAGAAGTAACCTATGAAGGCACCGTTCACGTGAGAGATAATAGAATTGACATGCTTACTAGCGAATATGAAGCCTTTAGGATGAACCCGGATGAATCTATTACAATTATGTACACTAGGTTCACTCATATCATAAACTCCCTTAATGCCTTAGGGAAAAACTACTCTACTTATGAGATGATCCGAAAAATCTTTAGAGGTCTTCCACCCATTTGGGAACCTAAAGCCACAACAATTATGGAAAGAAGAAACCTTGAGAATACCTCCCTAGATGAACTAATAGGTTGTATACTCACTTATGAGATGGCAATAAACGAAAGAAGTGGAAAATCTAAAGCCCAGAAATCTATTGCATTTAAAACCTCACATGAAAACTCTAGTGATGAAGATGAAGAGGAAATTAATGCAGATGATGTAGCCCTCATAACCAAAAGACTTGCAAAAATTCTTAGAAAGAAGAATAAATTCACAAGAAATTTTCGGGACTCAAACTTAGATAAAAGCGAAACCAATAAAAAGGAAACAAAGGCTGAAACTTCCAACGTGCTACAATTGCAAGAAAGTTGGACACATAAAACCAGATTATCCACAACTTAAGAAGGAATCCAAGAAGAAAAAGAAAAAGAAAAAGGCAATGAAGGCAACTACATGGGACAATATAAGTTCCAGTAATTCACATAGTGAATCAAGTGACCAAGAAGTTGCTTATACTTGCTTTATGGCATGACAATGATGAAGAACAAAGTTCCACATCCAAATCATTAAATGACTCATACAATGAATCTTGCTCATCTAATGAATCCAATGATGAGAGTAGACCATCTTATCAAGAATTACAAAGTGAACTATTCAAGGTTCATAAAATTCTAGTTAAAGTAACTAAACAATACACTTCATTGAAAAATAAGAATGAAGTTGTTATGAAAAAATTAGAATCGAAAAAATCTTGCTGAAAGAGAAAAGGATTTAAAAATCAAAAGATTAGAAAGTAAGAATGAAAAGGTGATGAAAGAATTGGAAGATCTAAGATCCCGAATTTCCATTGATAATGAGAAAGATCTATATATTTCTAAACTAGAAAACAAAATCAACAAAATGTCTCAAAATCAAGAAAAGGGTAAAAATATACAAAACTCATAAATCTGTGATCTTAAGAGAAAAATTGAGGATCAAGCCAAAATCATCTACAATTTCACTAAAGGAAAATAAAATCTTAATAAAATGATTGGCGAACAAAAAATGTCCTTGAATAAAGAAGGCATAGGATTTAATGGAGTTGAGAATACAAGGAAAAAGAACCACTACATGGGGTACTTTGCAAAAGCCTCCAAAGACTATGCTAGCACATCCTCAAATGCTCACACTCACACCACATGTTTTCTATGTAAAGAGAAGGGACATATAAAATTTGAATGTCCACTAAAGAGAAAGAGTGTGAAAATTAAACAAGTTTGGAAAGTAAAAGAAATATCTCTTGATAAATCATCCGGACCCAAGAAAGTATGGGTACCTAGATAAAAAGCCTAGTTCACAAACTAAAGACTCCAAAGATATTAGGATTAGTCATTCAATTTTAGAAATTAAGAAAGCTAAACCTATACTAAAATGAAAAGCGATGCCTCCATAGCCTATAAGATTCAAGATAGCCAATTCAAATATAAAAGGAAAATTTCTCCTTGTTCAATATACGGAAAGCTATTTAATCCAATTTAATACAAAGATATTGAACTAGTTAAAATGAAAAATCTTAAAGAAGAGTTTATGAGCACATTGACAACTATAACATTAAAACAAATGAATACAAAAAATGTTATTGTTGGCCACAAATCAAGAAAGCTTGGATTGTACAAGGCTTATCTTCGAAATCAAGGAAGTCATTTGCTTAAAAAAAAAAACTAATTTAGAAAGTCATTTGAAGCTTGATAAAATGATAAATCAAAAGAGAGAGATTGGGTTGCAAAATTGAAATAACTTGCTAAACATGAGCATGTTATGATATTGATGATATTGATATGATATTGGTATTATTCTTGATATTGGTATCCATGAGCACTTACATGAAATTAATTGATATTTGAGCATGGCATGATAAATTTAAAAGCATGATTGGTAATCTTGACACCTTCATGAATACATAGTTTATACTTCAAGAATGAAATTATAAATCTATTGAATATGAAATACATTTCATTCAGGGAGAGTTAGACTTGTTAAATAATGATATCATGATTTATGTTCATTACTGAAAATCATTGAAAATTATGATATACAATCTTTTGTATTTTTTCATGCTACTTTGAGACTTATTGTTTATCTTTTTATGCATGATGAATGCAAATTTTTGTTTATGGTTGCTCTTTGCCTTAGCATTTATATATTTTATTGATATCTTACTCTTTTTGACTGATGTCAAAAGGGGGAGAATTTTTGGGCAAAAAAAAAAAATTGAGCAAGACACTACATACCTAAGCATGTATATTGGCTCAACTATGAAATGATGTATATGAGCATGATAATTAATCTTGATATATGAGCATGATATTGAAAGTGATCTTGATATTGCAAATGGTGTTAAGATGATGCTTATTGAAAGGGGGAGCCTTTCTAAGGCTTACTCAATTTTTTGCTCCTTATTTGTCATCATTAAAAAGGGAGAGATTGTTGGCTTCAAAAGGCTTAGAATCTTATTTTGATGATAACAAACTAAAGGAACTTAACATATTTGGTTAAGTGATGATATTTTAGGACTCAAGTATGTGAATATAAGGTCAAGTGCACACAAGGATTATTGAAAGCTTATACTCTAAAGAAGGAAGATCTCATAAAGCTTATACTATTAAAGCATGGATTCAAAGATGATTTGACAAAGCTTAAAATATATTGAAGCTTGAAGACAAGATGGAGTCAAAGAAAGACAAGCATGAAGACTTAATGCTTAGAATGTCAAAGTCTTAAGAAGTCTTTATGTAAATACTTCAAGCGATTTCAATATGGATGCATGAAACTCTTAGGTTAATTTCTTGGACCTAGATACCTTTTAAAATACTTGGAAAATATTTTTATAAGGTCAAAAGTTATTTCAAAAAGGTTAAAATTATTTTTGGAATGAAAAGCACCAAAATAGGATTTTCCAAATTCTATTATTTTTTTTATATCCTCATTTATGTGCATTTTTCTCTATCAAACACTCCTTATCTTAAAAACTGTTCAACATGAAATTTGTGAGATTTTCTCTTAACTTTATGTTGATACTAAGAACGTCTAATTTGGAGTCGTATAGAAAAAGTTATGATCAAAATACTGAAAGGTGGTTGAAGCTGTCAGGCGGCTAACCTTATCTATTCAGGAGACTGAACGCAAACAAAACCACTACAAGCGACTGACCCTTGTCTAGTCAAGCGACTGACCTTCATAAAATTCAAATTTTAACAGTTAGGAAACTTCCCAAAAGTGATTTCTTGGCCACCAAACTTTGTGAAAACTTGGGGAATACTCCAAGCAACTTGGGCAACACGAAAAATACTCTTTAAACTCTATAAATACATGATTAAACCCAAGGATCAAATACACCAACAACCTACAAGCAGCAAATCAATCAAATTCTTTCTACTCTTCAACGCTACCTTGCCTATACTCTTGTTGAATTACTTGCTGCGATTTTGCTGAGAAAAGCTCACAAATCTTTGCATTTTTACTGGTTATTCAATCTAAGAAAGAACCCTGGTGATATATATATACTTGAGCTTCATATTTCCATATTGTTATTTGATTGATGAATATTGTTTTTAAATTGTACTAATTAGCTCTTTTAAGAGTGTCTTTGTACACAAATTTGTTTCTTGATTTTCTTAAAGGTTCAGGATTGTTGGATTGTTGTACCGAGCGTGGGGTATAGCTTGGAGAGGAGGCTCCACCCTAGTTGAAGGAGGGATTGTAAAAGGTTGCTCCTACCCACAAAGGAGTGTGTAAGGTTGCTCCTACCCGTAAAGGAGTGTTATAGTAGAATCCTTAGGTGGTGTGCCTAAGGCGAGGACATAGGCTGGTATAGCCGAACCTCGTAAAAGCTCGGTCTCACTCTCTACTCTTACTCTTTAATTTTTCTGCATATATAAATTGCGTGGTTGTGTATCTAAGTGCAAGATGCTGAAATATTGAGATTGAGAAACTTTTAATTAAAGGGAGTACATTGATTGATCTTTTGTGGAAACCTTAAAGGGAGTCCGTTGATTAATCATTTGCGGAAACCTTAGTCAAAAGGAAGTGCATAAAAACCATTAATACAGGGCTTTTATCGAACTCTACTTTGAGTTATTCAAACGTTGAATCATGGAAGTGCTGCTGCAATGCTTATATTGGTTAAGTAACCTGTGATTGGTTAATTGGTTGGTTGTTTGGGTATTGATTGACATTGTAAAAAGTTCAAGTTGATTTACTCTTTCATAAAGTTTTAAAAGAGAATCTTGGTATCTAGCTAATATTGATTAAACCAATTCATTGATTGAGTGTGGATTGTGATTGGCTTAATAAAGCATTGAAAATCAAATCATTCTTGTGTGATTGCTAAACATACAATAAGTTGGGAATTTGTAAAAAGAGTTAAAAGAAATTTTTAAAACCCAATTCACCCCCCCTCTTGGGACTACACCTTAGTTTTCACAGAGATATCCCACCGAGCGGCTGTATTTCAATTAAAGACAAGAAAATTGGTAGAAGAATTTTATTTTTTATTGATCAAAGAATAGGTACAATTCTTTGTGTATTTTTACAACAAACAAGATAAATTATCCTCTCATTTGATCTCCTTTAAAGTGGTTCTACCAATTCAAGGGCTTGTGGAGTATATTCTTGAACTAGGTAGTTGTAGATCTTCCAAATCAGAGATACCGAACTTGACAATTGACGAAAGATAGATTTGCATTGATCTTTGATTGCCTTATAGAGATCTGCCGATTCAAGGGCTTAAGGAGTGTATTTCCAAACAATGTAGTGGTAGATCTTCCTGACGAAAAACTTGATGATCGGTAGAAGACAAATTTGTGCCAAATCTTCATGAGCTCAAGCTTGATCATAAAGAATAGCTGTTAGAACAAAGATCGGATCTTGGAAGAACAATCGAAGATTTATTGTTCTATCATGACTTGATATTCACAATGTAAGTAGCTCTGACTTCGAGAGAGTTGCCCAGTAGTGAGTCTTGGTTATTATTGCCTCAAAACCTCCTTGAGAGGCCAATGAGAGTATTTATAGGCTGGGTTTAGGGTTGGGGGGAATCCAGCCCATATTTCCACACATATCCATGTCAAGGGTTGGGTAACCATGTTTAATTTGCAAAGACCCAATATGTGTGTGTGTGTGTATTGTTGTGTAAAACCCCAAAATATGCACAGCGGAATATATATTTGTATGTAAAAAACCAAACACACAATGTAGTATTTTAATGGTGAATATACAGAACAATCCACAACCACAGCTAGATGAAAGTAAGAACAATCACAATGACACAAGGAATTACGTGGTTCGGCAATGCCTACATCCACAGGAGCAAACGGTAAGGATGCATTATCTTCTTGTCCAAATAACAAGAGAAATACAAGAACCCTCTCAACTTTTACAAACATTATCAACCATCTCTCTAAATACATTGATATGACATATATAAAGAGTTCCCAAAAGTTTACCCTCCAAACCCCAACTGTATTAACGTTCCCCTTTCAAAATTTGAAATCTACGCTTGGTGTCCCAAGCCAAATCGTCAACAGTTTCAGACAGAATGTAAATTGTCTGAAATCCTACTCCAAATCGTTGCAGTTTTCATCGACTGACTGGTCAAACCGTCAATGGTTACTGCCAAACCGTCAACGGTTTCCCCTGCTACATCTAGCATCTTTGATTTCCTGCCATGTTTTCTTCCTTGTACATGTATACCACTCAGTATATAAGTCACATATCATAACAATCTCCACCTTGACGAATATACACCCATTAGGAGAAATCGAAAACATGAATCCGTTGCTCCACCTTGAACTTGGGACGTTAGGTTGGGACCGCCTCCCATCTAGCAATTGGAGACAAACACCAAGTCCAAGCAACACCGCTTGAACTTGCTGCAGCTTCGGCTTCTACCATCAACCCCAATTCAATTGTAGATGTTACACCTAAAAACTTCACCCTAGGCTTCCAACAAGGCCTTCCCACAATAGTAAACATAAACGCTGCTGCAAGCCATCTATAACCAAAGCCCCCCCTGCATAGTCTTCAAAAAATCTCACAACTGATAGTCCACTCTGTTGCCTACCGAAACACCCCATTGCACCATCATAAGGAACCTTTGACATATCCCAGACATCACAGCTCATCCTTGGGTACCCAACGGTAGACATTCCATATCGATTCTCCACAAAACCCTCCTGAGATGGCAAACAAAGTCTCAATACGGTTCCATCTACAAAGTTACTCTGAGACAACACCAATCTCCTTGCAGCCTTGTCCACAAAGTCACCCTGAGATAACACTAATCTCCCTGCAGCTCTATCTATGCGAATCTTCAAATCAAGACCCTTCTTGGTCGTACCCGATACATTCATGTCAAAAACTTTCAACAGAGTTACCAACTGATTAGCCTTAGCCAAAGCCTTCCCAACCAATAACATGTCATTCACGCACAACAGATACATCACTCCATTGCGTTCTATCACCCTCTTCCCTACTAGAAGCCTCACTAACTCCCACACCTAGTTCATATGCAATAACTTCGTCTCATCCACCACAACACTTATCCATCTATTTTTTCCTTTGTTGTGCACAACAACTTGAAAAATAGTAGGAACCTTGCTGTTGGTAGTAATGAATGCATAAAATACCAGAATGCCAAATTTATACCTGAGTGGTGGTCTGATAGTGCACATGGGCCCACCATGATCCTGCTGGTCTCCCAAGCTGAAACTCCCTGCAACATGAACAATGTCATCTCTGCCCTAAGTCTGTTGCTCCACCTACATCACATGCCCATTCATACTGTGATACTCTTTATCGAACAAACGTAGGCAGGGAATTTAATAGCATCAGCGCCTTATCTTCCTCCTCGAACTTTACATCAACACGCATCAAATCACTCACAATTTGATTGAATGCATTCATATGTTGGTTCAAATCCAAACCCTCCACCATCTTAAGCCAATACAGCTTTTGCTTACGAAATAGTTTGTTCAATAAAGACTTAGACATATACCGGCTTTCCAGTTTACGCCAACCTACTGCTAAAGAGTCCTCATCCATGACATGATACAACACGTCATCAGCCAAACACTGTTGGATGGTTGATACTACCTTTGCCTTCAATTCATTCCAAGTTGCTTCATTCATGCCTTTCGGTTGAATTTCATATAACGCTTTCACCATGCCTTGCTGCACTAAGAGTTTCTTCACTCTTCTCTGCCACAAACCGAAATTTCCGGTTCCATCAAACTTCACAATGTTAAATTTCGCAAATGAAGATCCAGAGGCCATTACAACAATGCTCTGAAACCAATTTGTTGTGTAAAACCCTCAAATATATTTGTATGTAAAGAATCAACCACACAATGTAGTATTTTAATGGTGAATATACAGAACAATCGACAACCACAGCAAGTAGATGAAAGTAAGAACAATCACAATGACACAAGGAATTACGTGGTTCGGCAATGCCTACATCCACGGGAGCAAACGGTAAGGATGCATTATCTTCTTGTCCAAATAACAAGAGAAATACAAGAACCCTCTCAACTCTTACAAACATTATCAACCATCTCTCTAAATACATCATATATGACATATATAAAGAGTTCCCGGAGGTTTTCACTCCAAACCCCAACCATATTAACGTTCCCTTTTCAAAATTTAAAATCTGCGCTGGGTGTCCCGAGCCAAACCGTCAACGGTCTCAGACAGAGTGTAAATTATCTAAAATTCTGCTCCAAACCGTTGCAATTTCCATTGACTGACTAGTCAAACCGTTGATGGTTATTGCCAAACCGTCAACAGTTTCCCCTGCTACATCCAGCATCTTTGATTTCTTGCCATGTTTTCTTCCTTGTACATTTGTACCACTCAGTATATGAGCCACATATCACATCATATATATTATTTGTGCCAATCAAAATAATTATACAAATAATTTTGCACTTTCTTTGAGTAATAAAATAAGATTGTATTGTATGTCTACAAAGGCTTGCACATTTAGGCTCATTCGCTAGCCCCAAAGTTCTTCGACTGGTTGGCTTGGCTTGATGCATTACAATACCTCCTCTGACAATGTAATAGCATATTCTATGCATAGTTTATATAATCTGTTGTGTTAATATTTAAGCCTCCAAAACATAATCAGAGCAATTTTAAAATTTCGAAGGAAACTCTTGCACTCAATTTAGTTGAACAAGAAAAGAAATCGGCCACAAATTAAATTTCATTTAAAATTCAACAACAACTAAGATTTTCCAATGGTTGAGTGTAGATTCTGATCTGGTAAGTGTCACAATTTGGAGGAGATATTACTAGAAAACATGCTATTGGAGATGAGGAAAACATCAAAGCAAGCAAGAGTCAAATTTCTAGCTCAACTCTCAAGGAATTTATTTTCATTATATTTGTCAGAAATTTATGCTGAAAAATAAGGAATACTAGAGTATATCCACGTTCAAATACTTCTGACATATAGTACACCTCATCAAAATAAATAAATATATAAAACTTTGAATATATGATTAAAAAGACTTCTAAACAGTGAATCTGTCACTAACATATGGGGCAGGCACATGGGCACCATAATTTCCTTGTGAATGAGAATTTCTTAATAGGTCTTAAGATGATGTAGTCAAAATAAACATTATGTTGAATCATGAAGCAAAGCATAACACATCATGAAATTCCATCCTCTTTCATGTATCACCCTATGCTTCCCAAAAATGAACAACGGTGTGTCCAGCATGTGTAGTGCACTGCATGTGATTTACACATCACATATAAATAAAAGAATTTAGACATAATATTGACTATATAGAGGCCTCATTAAACAAAAATATTCCTACTTAACAATTTGGTCACTATTGTATTGCATTACAATAACAAATTTTGAAAATCAGAACAAACCTCCAGTTCCAAATTCTTTGCTTTAAGCAAAGCATCCTTGCAGATGAGCTCATGTTGCAGTGCCTTTAGCTGAAACAATCATACCGAAGTCTTAAGCAGATCAAAAGGATTCAGACGTAAATCTCCATAAACCAATAGAATTTAATAACTAACACAAGTTAGTTGTTAAACCCAACTTACCTTCTCTCTACCCAAATTAAGTTCCTGAAGAATTGGCAGAAACACGGCTTTCATTACTGAGAAACAGAAATTTCTAGAAAGGATATTGAAATTAAAATTAACATCCAAAAAATCAAACCGCTAAAATGTGGCTGTTGGATTGAGCTAGGCTCCAATTCTGCAGCTGCATTTTCTGCAAAGTAATTCTCTGTTTCTGCAACTCAGCTCCACTCAATTCAAGAAGTTTACTGTTGGACAAAAATCAAGAAAAACGAGGTGCCAAAGAACAAACGTAAAGGAGCAGAAATACAAAAATCATAGGATACTCTCTCTGCTTTTATTGTATAGGAAAAGAAAAAAGGAGAAAAGAAGAAGAAAGATACTCTCTGTCCTCTAGAAGTTTCATCAGTGCCATGTTTTCCTGCTCAAAATTTCACAGAAGAACCCACTAAGATAAGGCACTCACTTGGCACAGCACAAGAACACATAATAAGGAACACCCAAATAACGATTGTACCTTGAGAAGCTGGTCAATATAGTCTTTTTCCGATGAGGAAATCACCGGTGGCATTTCATCTTGTTTATGTAATTTGGGCTGCGACTGCGAATTGGTAATGTCAGAAAGCCTCTTCCTCACTATGCTTCCAAAGGACGATCTTTTCACCACTTTCTCCCCCCTCATTTTACCTATTACGCCTCTGAACCCTAATTGACTTCAAGATATTGCGTAACTAAGAAATATAGTCGAAATCGCAAACCCTGGTAGCTCTTTAAATATAACTAAACCCTAGATAAATAAGATAAAAGAGGAAGCAAGTAAAATTTTACAGAAAAGGAAATGCGAGGACATAGAGTGAATTTCTAGGGTTTGTAGTCTGTGAGAGTGTGACTGGAAAGTGAAGAATCACTACGCCCAGAATTCAGGCGTATGTATGATCAAGAATTGTGAAATTTTTAAAACATTCACATGCCAGATCGAGCAAAACGCCAACCACTCTCTCTCTCTCTCTCTCTCTCTCTCTCTCTCTGAGAGAAATTGATGGTAGGTTTCTGGAAGAGTGCATACGGGATTGAAATTCAAATGAAAGGGATGGAAAGGAAAAGTGAAAGAGGAGGACCAAGGCTGGGTATTCCAACGGCTTTCCCAAGCAAAGGATCTTAAATGCTGTCCGAACCTAATTTTAAATGGAGATCCGAACCTACGACCGAACCTTTTTCTTTCAGCTTTCTTTTAAAAAAAAAAATTTGTTTAAATATTACACCTTAGCCGTTACAATTAATTGTTTAATTTCGGGTGTCTCATATTATATACATGGTGTGTTTAAATTAAATTACTTATGATTTGTAGTATTATAAGTTTAAGATAACTTATAAATGAAGAGGCATTTTTTAAATGATAATTAAAAATCCCATCAACTTCTTTCAAAATTTGTATGAAGATGGTTAGGTCTAAGTATTGATTTAACATGACTTTCGAATCTCGTTTTAAGGATAACAAATGAAAGTTGATTTAGCATATTGTTGTTAAGTGATGATATTTCAAGAAAGCTTGAAAGACAAAGGTCAAAAGATCAAAAGAAATGCAAATTCAAGATCACTAAGAACCATAAGGTCACTCTCATCTTCAAAGTGATCCAAAAGAAGCTTAATGGACCCAAAATGATTCAAAGCATATAGAAACCTAAAGTTGACTCAAACTCAAGTCTAAGAGGACTCAAAGAAAAAGACTCATATGAAGACTACAAGCATAGAGTGTTTAAGGCTTTAGGATTACCTATGTAAGTACTTCATGCTAAATATCATGTGGAAATATTTTGAAGCTCATTAGGGTTTGTTTTGGACCTAAAGACCTTGTTTTAAAACACCGGAAAATATTTTTGTAAGTAACAAAGTAAGAGAGCTAAGTATTTTTTGAAAACTGAACTGAAAAAATAGAAAATATAACTGTTCAAGCGATTGAAGAATAACCTCAGGCGCTTGAAGATTTTCCTCAGGTGATTAAAGAATAAACTCAGGCGCCTGAAGATTTTCTTGATGAATTTTTGAAGAGGCGATGTAGGCTCAAGCGACTGACCCTTGTCACCTTAGGCCCCTGACCTTGTTTTCAGTTTAAAATCAAAGTTTTAAGGAACCTTAGGTAACTAACCTCGAGACTTCAGGTGTCTGAACACTATTAACGGCTATATTTTTTAAAAGTTTTAAAATTCAAATTTAAATTTCTTGTGCCCCAAATTTTGTAAAAATTTGGGAAATACTCAAAGTAAACTTGGGTAACATGAATTAACCTTTTTTAGCCTATAAATACATGTTTTCACAATTCAAACTCACACCAAGCAATTGAAAATCTGCTCTCAAGCTGAAAGCTCTCTTATTCTCTCAAAGCTCTCTCTTGCTCACTCCTTCAATTTGAATTGCTGAGTTATTCTGAAGTGTTGTTCATTCTTATCTGAACTCTAAACATCTGAATTGTTGATTCCTAACTAGAGAAGTATTCCGGTGATTTTGTTCTTGAGCTTCAATTTTATTTCTTTTGATATTTGTTATTGAAGTATATAATGCTTTCAATTATGCTAACCAACTCTATCTGAGAGCATTATTTGTACCAAAAAAATTTGTTTCTTATTTCTTGTTTCTTGACGGTTCAAGTGATTGCATCGTTGTAACTGAGCGTGGGGTATCACTTGGAGAGGGGGCTCCACCCAAAATAAGGGTTGTAAACGGTTTGTTCCACTCGGAAAGGAACGTGTTAGTGGAATCCTTAGGTGGTCTTGCCTAAGACGAGGACATAGGCTGAGGATAAGCCTAACCTCGTAAAAAATCTTGATCTCACTCTCTCTACTCTTTTATATTTAAATTTCAGCATATACAAATTATGTTTCAAAGTGCAAGATTACTGAAAACTGAGATTGAGAAGACCTTTTAATCTAAAAAAGTACATTGGTTAATATTTTGCAGAAACCTTAAAGGGAGTACGTTGATTAACCACTTCAGCAAATATTGATTAAAAGAAGCGCTTAAAAAATCATTCATCCAGAGCTATAAACTGAAATTTGGCAAACGCTGAAATAAGAAAGTGCTGCAAGCTTTCACAATTTGGTTAAGTCTTAATTGGTTGATTGTTTGTTGATTGGTTTGTGATTGATATTAAAGTGTTGATTGTGATTGGTTTGATTAAGTATTTAAATTCAAAACAATCATTGTAAGTTTACAAAAAGCTGTACATTTGTAATAACACTTAAAAGAATTTTTATAAACCCAATTCACACCCGTCCTCCTTTTAGGATAACACCTTAACTTTCACTAAGGTTCAATACCTTTAACTTTTGGGTGTTGTAAATTTAAAAAGTGGAACATTCAATAGCATTTATAAGGTCAATTGCAAATAAATTAAGAATATAGTTGGTAATATTTTTTTACTTTTTTATTTTTGTTTCTAATTAATGAAGAAACAGATTATAAAATACATTTGTTTAATTGACAACTTTATAATTTTGTGGTCAATTTTTAAGTCTTTTCATAAAAACTAAGAACTTGATTTTATGATTTTTAATTATTTTACCAACATATTGGTAGAATAGTTTAATATTTAAATTTAATTTTTATGGATTAAATCATTCACTTTATACATAATTTTTAATTAAAATTAAAATAAAATGATCATATGAAGTTGAAATATAATTAATTGAAAAATATTTGTAAAAAATTTTATCCATTTAAAATATTTTAATTATTTTTCAATTATCATATATAGTAAGATTGTTCCTTGTGAAGTGAATTCGGAAATTTAACTATAAAGTAAAATAATAATAGTAAATTTTATTTTTTTATAATTCCTTAATTTGTATTATTTATATTTATATTTATATTTTTTTAATCGTATTTTTAAAATTGTTACTCGACTTGGGAACAAAAATGAGCATTTGTCAATCAACTTTAATTTTTTTTAGTTTTTAAAATATTAACAAAATAAATTGTTGATTTTTTATTTTTAATTTATATTTTTGATTTCTAATTTTTGTTTACACATTTTTTACACTAATGCAAAACGCCCTCAAGTTTCACAAATTTGCTCTGCTACATGTTGACAAGAAAAATTAATAGTTCAGAATATTTATCACTTTATAAGGATAGTTAAGTTTGTTGTTGGACAACGAGAAAACTTTTTTTAATATCTTTTAAAGTTCTCATTTTATAAATTTTATTGTTTAATTTTTCTTTGAAAATTTGAACAAAAATAAATATAATAAATTATTTTTAAACACCTAATAATCTAATGGTGGGCCTCATATAATCAAATTTTCTATCCTGTGGGCCTCGTACAATCAAATTTTACTTCAAGTATCCTAACTCATCAATTAATCACATCATTGTTTTATTTTAATCATGTCAGTTGGTGGTTCCAACAGCAAATCTATACTATTAATTAAAGAAACCTACTGCACTTCTCAACTTGTCCACCTTGTCTTTCACATGCCCCAAGACACCCTTCTTTCATTCCATATAAATACTCACTAAAACATTAAAATAAAGGATATTTATGTAATATAAAATTTTAAAAAATCATTAAAAAAATATGTGTACAATACTAAAATGTTTCATATTGAGGTATTTCCTTTTGTGCAACTAGTTTGGTTCGCTTGAAGAGAATTTTTTCTATGATTAGACTTGTGCATGAACAGGTTTTGTAAGATCCAATAGAATAAGCAATGTGGCATAATTCAGATTCAAACTCTTTTCTACTTCTATACTCTCTCTCTCTCTCTCTCTCTCTCTCTCTCTCTCTACATTTATTCCTCTATGTTTGTGTATCCATATGCATATCTATGTTTGTCCTTGAATTCTTTATACCCTCTACATTTGCATCTCAAACTGTGCTGTCTTCCACTATGCGTGTTTAGCTTTATGTATATTTGAGTTGAAAGGATCTGCCGATCATAGGCCCTAGTTTTGGTCTTAGATGTTTGAATGGTGTTTTTAGGATATGTTGGTTAGGGCTAATGGGGGTAATTGGTTGTGGATCGTAGGATTCAGAATGGATCTAGAACGCAATATACTGGTGAGTGCCAAAGGAGGGGCTGGCGGTGAGAAACGTGGACTGTGAGCGACTAACCAGCAGCAACTCTGCTACGACTGCAACTCCTGCAATGGAGGATGTCCTTGCCAACGCCGAGACCCAGTGGAGGAACTTCACTCGCCAACTCTGTTGCTCTCGTCTTCCTCGTCCTCCTTTACTACACACACTAACTCGCGCACACTCGCACACACCCTTTTACACACACTAACTCACGCACACTCATACCTTAAAGCACACAGCACACACTTTTGCGCACTCATTTACACACACATATACACACTTTAAACCCTTGGCCACACCCTTTTACACACACTAACTCACGCACACTCATACCTTAAAGCACACAGCACACACTTTTGCGCACTCATTTACACACACATATACACACTTTAAACCCTTGGCCTTGACCCGGCCTAATAACGGTTGACCGCCCATTAATGGTTCTTTTCTGAACAGGTTTGGGTCCATGGAACCGGTCCTGGACCGGTTCATGTTTTGTTTCTTTGGTATTTTATTATTATTTTTAACAGTTTAAAAATTCATAAATTTTATCATAAAATTCACAAAAATTCTAAAAATTCACAAAATCACCAAAATTCACAAAACACAAAAAAAATTCTAAAAAATATTTTTGGGGACTTGATTTTCATTATTTTGCTTTAATTGTCCTTTTTTTATTTCAAAATTCAGGAAAAGCATGAAAATTTATAATTTTTTTTAGAAAAATAGAAAAGAATCAGAAAAAATATTTTGAGATTTGAAAATCATTTTTGGTACTCTTTTCTATCCCGAATAAATTCTCAAAACCTCATAAAATAGTATTTTCATACCTAGAAAAATCTTATAAGATTTCAAAATTTGGGAGTGTATTTTGTAAAATATTTTCTTGATTTTCATTTCCCAATGATTACAACAAAAAGGATATGAGCTTTTCGAATTTCGTGTACCCCAATGCTAAGGAAATACATATATATTGTATATTATGTGTTGTCCATTTATTCGCATTTTTGTTCATTCACGCGCATTTCATAAATTCACAAAAGGGAATAATTTTCGAAGGCTTATTAATTTTCACACGCCACGTTGACGACCCTCGTCCAAAAGTCAGGGCCACCTGGTGGCTGACACCTGTCTAGGGGTGACGTCAACATGACGTCACCCAACTTTCCAGAAAATAATAAAAAATATATATAATACATACATACATACATATATATGACCATGCATCCTCATCTAGAGCTACCATGTGGCCTGGTTTTCACACCCTTCCTTCCTCCTGAACCGGTTGATCCGGTTCAGACCGATTCACTATTTTCTTATTTATTTTATTTACTTATATTATTTATTTAATTTTTAAATTGAGAAAAATAGCAAAAAAAATTAGAAAAATAGGCAAAATTTTGGAAAAATAGTTTTGAAATCAATAAAAATATTTTGAGTCATTTTGACTCGGAAAAATGAAGAAAATTCTTTGAACATCCTAGAAATTATTTTTTTTAAAATGTCAAAAGTACTTAGAAAAATTTCTACAAAATTTTGAAAAATCGAGGGATATTTTTAAAAGATATTTTCTCGATTTTTTAAGAGGAGGGGGGGTGTCCCTATGATTTTAAAAAAGGACAATGGGATATTTTTAGACCTCCCCTGTATCGGCTTTGAGGGAGGGTTTTCTAACATGATCCCCTCTTTTTGAGGCCTTTTTAGACATTCTTAAGTCACACATAGTTTTTTTTATACTATTAATTTTATACATTTATTCATTTATTTGTTCGTTTATTTTAAAATTAGTAAATTAAAATTTTATTAAATTCAATTTGGGGATAATTCCTAATTAATTAGGTACCGTTTATAGAAGGGGTGTGTAGGGGGTGTGAATACTTTTCTCTTGCATAACCGATTTCTGAATTACAATCCTGGTATACGTAAACTGAGACTATTGGTTTCTTGGCCTAGGTTTAGTCTAGTGACCAATTAAATGAGTAGTAATTAGGTGTTCTAACTGCACTAAGGAAAATAAGTTAGTAGCGAATCCAAATTCAAAATTCTTCAAAATCATATATTTTATTCCTTCACCTCCCGGGACTCCTTCCAAGACATCACAACACCTACCATTAGGAAATAATTCATTTGTTGTGTAATGTAAGATTGCTTTGAATTTCTAATTTTTTCCATTTTCATGCATGTGTAAGGGTAGTCTTGTCTAGTGGCAAGGACTGCTTGCTTCAGAGAGAGAGAGAGAGAGAGAATAGTTGTAACGACCTACTTTTTCATGTCATTTCCCCCCCTTAATATATATAAAATATATAGCAAATCTCTCTGTATTACCTGCTAAAAACATCTTAGGCTCCAAGGGAACATTGAGGAAACTATGTTCACATTACATTCCTAAACAGCGGTAAACATAAAACTGTAAAAAATATTTACAATGCTAGAAATCTAAAAGTCTCAAAATGTACATCACAAAATACCCAGTGACATCATAAAAAATCCTGGGATCTATCCAAACAACCAACACCCAAGAAACACTCATCCTTTCAAAAAGGGCAATGCAAGAACCTCCCTACCTACGAGCTCGATCTGTTCGCCTAATTGGATCACATGAAAAATATTAAGTCACTGGGATGAGACGACGCTCAGTAAGAGAAGATATGTTATCACTAGTGTGTGGTAACTGAGTTACACATTTAATATACTAATATAATACTGAAACTGTAAAATTGATAGTCTAGTATACCGTACAGATTACATTTATTATAGTTTAAAATACAATTATATATCTGAGTTTTCTAGTTACACATAATTCTAATATTATAATATAACTGCACTGCACTGTAAATCTGTATATATACATAAAAACAACTATGATAATACTCTAGGAACTAAATGTCATGATTTAACCCCTAATGACAGGGTTGTGCAGCCCGTAGGCAGGACTTAACTCTGGTTGGCCTACCAGGTAAGTCAATCTGAATCTCTACCAATCAACAATCTAGCCTACTGCAGTATCTCCGGGCACGATACTACTCTACCTCGTCAAACCGACCACCTCAACCCAGGTTTTTGGGGAGACTGCAATCTCTCCTAGCACGATAGACGGAATCCACACACTATCTGAGATATGTGGTTGCACTCTGATCTGAAATAGCAAAGGTACCGTACTCTGTTGTCTGAATATTTCCCTAAGGTCTAATACTATTTAGTACTAATATATATAATTATCTTACTTTTTTTTACCATGATATTGAAATAACCATAACATTTCAAAACTAATTTGTATCATCTGAATATCTGAATGACTGAATAATTGAATTACTAAGTGTTATGGTTTTGTAGTCATGGCATTATGAAAATACTATAAATCATATTTTTTGGAAACTGCATATTGATATCTTCTGCTAGTATACTGTAAAACATGATATTTGTAAAATTGTATTAATACTTTACTAAATTGTTATGAACTCATGCCACACGATTAAGCAATTAGATTCTCATGCTCTAAATCTGTAACTCCTACTGTAATAATAATAATAATAATATTCTGGAAAAACTGAATAATAAGCTGACATATATATATATATATACATAATCTTCTGATATACTTTCTAAAATCCCTAGCATAGCATATTTCCCTTACCTATCTGACTCGGAGGCTGGCCTCCACTTCACTCCACTCTCGCACCCTTGGTGTACCAACCTCAAAACCTGTATTTATATATTCAAATTCTCCAGTAATACACCCATAATTCCTAAAATTGCTTATTCATAAATTTCTTAGACTATAATTTACGTGGGTTTCCGAACAGATACTTGCTGAGATCCTCAACCCATGCTTTAGGGGCCAAAAACACCCTATTCCTAAAAATATTACACCCAAATTTATTCCACAAAGCACCAATATGTTCTCATGGTATACAAAATCTGACCCCAAATAATACTGGTAATACTGAAAATACTTAAAAATCTACTGACCCTAATTTTAGGATGGTTTCCAAACTACTCAAATCAAATTTCCGTTCTAACTAGGTTGTAGAAAATCTCCCTAGGATCACCGTGGTAGCTTCTGATCATCGAACCGGGGAGAATCGGAGCTAGAAATTTAGAGAGAAGTAAAAGGGTGCATTTTCTAGAGAGAGAAAATGAGGGAGAGAAAAATATTTCGCTAAAAAACCCGTTTTTGCATATTTATAGGTGGCTGTCCACGTGGCCTCGTTGACAAGCCACATCGCCTCGTCGACGAGTCCATGAAGGCGATTTGTCGACGAAGACGGTGCCCTCATCGACGAATTTTAGGCCCTGAAAAATAGGCTCTCAATAACTCTTGTCGACGAGAAACGCATCCACGTCGACGAGGCCCTACTGTGTCCCCCTTTAAAATTCTTTTTCCTTCTCTTTTCTTTATTATTTAATTCCAATAATTATCTGAGTTATTACAACAGTTGCCCTAACTACCACATAGCAACCCCTATGGCTACCACTAGACCATACATTCCCATGCTTTGATAAAGACCTGCCACCTTAGCAAGTTAAAAGAGAAGACCCAGAGAATAACATTTAATATTGTCGGCTCGGGTGTAGAGTCTAGAGGGGGGTAAATGGAATTTTTCGCCCATTTTCGCTTTTCTCTACAAAATAAAATTCTTGACAAGATACAAGCAATTATATCACAATATATAAAATGTAAATCATGCACAAGACACAAATTGAAGAGTATAGAGAAGAGAAAGCTCAACGCAGTATTATAATGTGGTTCGGCACCAAGCATATGTCCATACCTTGAGACCAATTCAAAGATTCCAAAATCCACTATCAAACTCCTTTCACCGGCAAAGAATCCATATAACATGGGAACAAATCCCTCAATGCTCACCAAGAGCCTTCACTCGGGAACAAATCCCTACCGCTCACCAAGAGCAGCAAGGTTCACCAAAAAGTCTTGCAATTCGATTCACCAAGAACTTTCACCATATGGTTCACAAAGAACCTTTTACAATAGGAAGATGATTACAATAAAATGCTCCTTATTGAGTTGATATCAAATACAATACAATCCTCACACTAATCTCTCAAGTAATGAATCAAACAAGATTAGAGAGCAAGAGATAAAATGAGCACTTAAGATGATAAGCTATATGCAAAGTGCTTAGGGTTGGTATTCAAAAGATATTTTTCACTAAGATCATCAAAACCATTACTAAACAAGTCTAAAAACTTATATTTATAGCCAAAAAGCCAAGCTAGCCGTTATCTAACCGTTGGGAGTGATCCAATTAATTTGCTTGAGAAGTAGCCGTTTTTTAGGCTTTGGTGTTTAGGTCTTGATGTTAATCGTCGACAAGTCTCCCTAATCGTCAACGAGTCATCTCAAGCCATCGATGAATCATGCCTTTTCGTCGACGAGTCACTTGGGCTGAAAACTCGATTTAGCTACTGGAAAAATTCGTTGACGAGTCAAACCCATTCGTCGATGAGTCTCCCCCATTCGTCCACAAGTCAAACCCATTCGTCGACGATTCAACAGGGAAGAAACATAATTCAGGCTACTGGATTAATTAGTTGATGAATGCACCCCATTAGTCGACTAATACCCTATTTTTCCAATTTAAAAAGCCTTTTAATGACTTAAAACATTCTTGGACAAAAGTATATGAAAGATATTAAGTCTAATGAAGTTTTATACTTGTCCAAATGAGTTTCCCCTTTTAATATAAGATATTTTATTTATGAAAACTCATTGAAGCTTATTTTGATATCTTATATACTTAGTATGTCCTTTATAAAAATATACTTGACTTTCTTGAGGCTTTAGAACATAAAACTTATTTTGACAATATCGGGACTAAGTATGTTAAAGTTTGCAATACTAAGATGTTGAAAACTTGTCCCTTATGAAAACATATTTTGAATATAGAATGCTTTTGTCAAACTCTTGAATTACCTTTGAAAACTATGAATGTTGAGTTTGTGACTTAGTGAAATCCTATATACTCATGTGTCCTAATATGCATGTGCAAATTGCTTAACTCTTGCTCAGAAATCATGCGCAACACAGAACTGCAAGAGTTACAATGAATACTACCTCAAACACTCCCCATTACATATGATACGTATGATTCTACATTAGCTTTGTTGGATGTGCTTGAGTTCTTCCGAGTGAGTGTCATTTTGATCTTTCCTATTTGAACGCCTACTTGGTCCAATTTTTACCTTTGATCCAGTACTTCATGTATTTGTCACTTATACTTGTACTAAACATGATATGCAAATACCACCAATTGGTTAATATCATCAAAACAAATATTATGTGTTTTTACTATTTTCCATTCCCTTGAATCTTTGCAAAAATTGATGTAATATGAAATTTCATTTTTTTTTTTTTTGAAACTTTGACACTTAAAAGAGTTAAATGGGTCAATGAAAATGAGTTCAAAACTTTTCCTCTTTAAAATCAAAAAGCTCAACTCAATTTGCCATATTTGGACTTTTGGGAGATTTAGGCTAGAAAAATTAGTTCATAGGATTTAAAGGGTTTTTTTATTTTAAAATTTTTAATTAAAATGAATGAAATTGAAAAAAATAAAATGAAAGAACAAATCAAAGTTGAACTTTTAAGGAAAAGGAAACAAGCTAAAAATGGCTGTTAGATTACCACTTTACCTAACAGCTTAAGTACCGTCACATTCTTGACACTGTTCGCTCTCAACTCTTCTCTGTATCGCTCCCAGAATCCTTTTGGGGAGAAGCTGTTCTTACCGCTGTTTACACTATTAATCAGGTTCCCACCCCTACTCTTTCCAATAAATCTTCATATGAGGTTCTCTATGGCAAGGTACCTGATTACTCTCTTCTTAAAGTCTTTGGTTGTGTTTGCTTTGTTTTGCTTCCACCTCATGAACATACTAAACTTGAACCTCGCTCTCGTCTCTGTTGCTTTCTTGGTTATGGCATTGAACACAAGGGTTATCGGTGCTATGACCCCATAGCCAAGCGTTTTCGAGTCTCTTGGCATGTTCAGTTTTGGGAATACAAAATGTTCGCTAGTCTCTTTCCATTTTACTCTGATTGTCTCTCATACTCCCCCATTTTCACTAATCCTACCATCAATCCCTCTCCAGCTTTCTCTTCTAATGCAGGTCATGCTAGCTCATCGGGTGATCCCTCTACGTCTGCTGCTCCCGAACTTGGACCGTCTGATGATCCTGTCGTCGCTTCCACTCCGCTTGAGTCCACTAATTTGGATGTCCGTCGTTCTGGTCGGGTAAGGGCACCTCCTACCTATCTTAGTGACTTTCACTACTTTTCTACTCTTGACTCCCTTCTTGAGCCTCGTAGTTATCGTGAAGCTTATTGTGTTCCTGTATGGCAGCAAGCTATGTCTGAAGAACTTGCCGCACTTCACAAAACTCATACTTGGGACCTAGTTGACCTGCCTCTTGGTAAAACTATAGTTGGAAACAAATGGGTGTATAAACGAAAAACAAACTCCGATGGTTTTGAAGTACGACATAAAGCTCGTTTAGTGGCAAAGGGCTTTACTCAGGAATATGGCATTGATTATGAGGAAACATTTGCCCCTGTTGCTCATATTACCTCCGTTCGCTCTCTTTTGGCTATTGCCTTTGCTCAGCGGTGGCCTTTATTTCAGATGGATGTCAAGAATGCCTTCTTACAAGGTGATTTGACTGAGGAGGTATATATGCAGCCCCCTCCTGGGTATCCTCATTCTCCTAGTCAGGTTTGTCGTCTCCGCCGTGCTTTATATGGGCTTAAGCAAGCTCCCCATGCTTGGTTTGCCAAGTTCAACTCCACTATTGCCCAGCTTGGGTTTGCCTCTAGCCCCTATGATTCCGCTTTTTTTACCCGTCACATTGCTATTGGCATCACTATTCTCCTACTTTATGTTGACGATATGATCATTACTGGTGCTGATACTTCTGGTATTCATGAGCTCAAGCAATTTCGGTGTCAATAGTTTGAGATGAAAGACCTCGGTTCTCTTCGCTACTTCCTTGGATTAGAAGTGTCTCCAACCTCTAATGGCTACTCCTTGAACCAAGCTAAATATGCCTCTGATCTTCTCACACGTGCTGGCCTCACCGATTGTAAGATAATTGATAATCCGCTCCGTTCTACTGATGGGGAGCTTTTTCCTGATGCCACTCATTACCGATAGCTTGTTCGGAGCTTGATTTATCTCACTGTCACTAGTCCAAACATTGCCTATGCAGTACACCTTGTTAGCCAGTTTATGTCGGCTCCTCGTTCCATTCACTATGCAGCTGTTCTTTGCATCTTGCGATATGTGAAGGGCACCTTATTTCATGGCCTTTTCTTTTCCTCTCACTCATCCTTAACGTTACAAGTTTATTCAGATATTGATTGGGTAGGGGACCCTACTGATCGTCGGTTTACCACTGGTTTTCTTTTTTTACTTGGTGACTCTTTTATCTCTTGGCAGAGCAAAAATCAGACTGTTGTTGCTTGCACTAGCACTTAAGCTGAGTATCGGGCTCTCGCTGATGCTACTTCTGAGCTTCGTTGGTTTCTCCACGATATGGGAGTTCCTCAGCCCTCGAGCACTCCATTTTATTGTGACAATCATAGTGCTGTCTAGATTGCTCACAACGATGTCTTTCATGAACACACCAAACATATCGAAATCGACTGTCATTTTGTGCGTCATCATCTTCAGGATGGGACACTTCACCTCTTGTCAGTTCCTTCGACTGATCAGTTGGCTGATACGCTCATGAGAGCTCATCCACCTGGTCGTCATCGTGCTTTCGTCTGCAAACTCCAGATGTCATCTTCGATACCACCTTGAGTTTGAGGGGGGGATGTTAGTATATCTCCCTAAAATACCCCTAAAATACCCTTGTACTCTTGTACCCTTGTATGCCTCCTCATACCCTATAAAAAGGATGCCCGTGTATAGTTGTATTAGTACAAAAGATTTTAATCTTAACAATGGCTAAGGGCTTTAGATAAGACAAATTGGGTCCACAATTGTTTAAAAGGAAAGGAGGACCCAAGTGGGGTTCTTGAAGTTTCAAAGTTGACCCTAGACAAAATTGATCACACACATCGATCAAGTAAAGAGATCTAAAAAATGTATAGACTATTAATTTGACCATCTCAATTAACTCGCAAGTGATCATCAAATGATTATTATCTTGATCATGTTTGTCATTCAAAGATAAGAATGTTGTGCATCCATCTAAATCAAAATAAACTTCAATGTTATTTAAAATATAGTACTAATTAAGGATCATTTGGAATCACTTATAGAAATATATTTTTCTAAAATTAAATACTTATCTAAAAAAATAAAAGAACTTATCTAAAAGTATTTGTGGATTACTTATTATAAGTACTTTTTAGATAAGTATTTTTTTATACAATTATTTTTTTTAGAAAATACTTATTTTTTAGAAGAAAAAAAAAGGTAGTTTAGAAAAGTATTTTTTAAATTAGTATTTATTTAAGTGTGAACCAAACTATTTATTGGCATAAGTACTTCATTAAAGCACTTCCATAATATATATTTATTTTATAAGACATTCTAAAATGGACTAGGATGGTTACTTCTCTATGAATAGCTAATTTAAATGTTGTAGATGCCTTTTGTGAATTCCACCCTATGAATATATTATAGCATTATTCAATCTCATAGGATTTGTTTGGAACCTGTTATAGAAAAGTATTGTTCTGGAAAAAAAAAATACCAAATTAAAGAAGTGCTAATAATAGTATTGAATTTGACATACAATTGTTATATGAATTGAGTATAATAATTGTTGGAAACAATGTTTTGATGAATGACAAGACATTATTTGTTGTGTTAAGAATGAATACAAGCATTAACAGATACAATAATGAATGTAATGATTGGTTGCATTTACATATGTTTTGATAGATGCATTAACTGATGCACTAATAGATATAGTGACAAATGCATAAATGTAGAAACTGATGAATATGTAGATACAAATACAGATGCAGTCACAATAGCAAATACAAACTTAGACCTAGATGCATGTATAATAAGATGCATTTGTAGATGCAAGGTTCAATAGTTTGTGTGACATTTTAAATTTAGATGTACCTCTAGCTTGTTTGTTAGGATGATATCAAAGATATGGGAAATACAAATACCCAGGATCAATGCTAAATCAGAAATTGAGTTTATTCAAATCTTTTTGGATACCTAGTTACCTACCAACCCTATTTCTAGATTAATAAGTTGATATTATCAAGGTCATATAGTTGGAAACAAGCAAAGTGATCGTTGTTCATTAATGCCAAATCAATAGCTATTGGAGGTCCATTTGTTGTGGTTGAACAAATTATACTAACAAAGGATTCTATACATAGAACAATTCATCTTAGCTAAAGATTCAATCAAAATACATGTATTGTGGAAAATCGTAACTCATATTATATTTTCAATCCATTGTGTGCTTATTGTTATATCTTGAGAAGCACTCCAACTTCACGGTTACAATTTTTTAAAAAAGCTAAAAGTGAGTTTCCCTTTCTTTTGCAATATGGGAGAGTACATTTAAACTGAATTGAGATCCAAGGTGCATTTGTATAATTTGTTTGACAAGGTGTTAAGAGGGTGAGCCAATTGGCTCCAGAGACAGATTTCCAATAAGAGTGATTCTCTTGTCTGAAAACATCAAAGAAATAGTGGAAAGCTTAAGTAAGTTGACTTGGGGAATAGATTTAGTTCTAGTGACCCAAACATTATACATCTAGTGTCACATTCCCTTTGATTTTGTGATATATTATATGAAGTGAGAGTGTGGATGTGTGTGAATGATTTTATATGATTTAATTGTTGTACTTAATTGTGAAATTTGTTATTTGGATAATATTTGTGTGAATGCTAATTTATATCAAAATTATCGGAACAACTAAGTTCTAAAATCACCCAATTCCCCCTCTAGGTGCCTAATGGGACCAACAATAATATTTTAATACTTTAAAATATAACTAATATATAATACATAATGAAAAATATATATATGATTGTTATATTATGCTTTCGTTTAGTTCATTTGAGGATTATTAAATTATGTTCATAATATTATTAACTAAAGTCACAATTTTAATTAAAATTGTCATTATTTTCTAAATTAACAATTTAATTAATTAAAACTTTTCCACCTCCTTTCCAAGATATTTCAATTTTGCTACCATACGAGTAAAAAATTGCAAATTTGCCACCAACTCTAACAACTTATAAGCGACTAAAATCAATCTCCTAATACTTCTTGAAAAATACTTATTTTTACCCTTAAAAAATGGTTCTAAAAGAATTAATTTTTCAAATATGTACTTATTTCTACATAAGCCAAAAAATACTTTGGCAGTTTAAAGTTTTTTTTTTGGCAAAGCTTTTGTAGTTTAAGGTTTCTTTCTTCTTCTTTATCACTTTATATTTTCTTCTTCCTTGTCATTCCAAGTAGTCTTTTCCTCATCCTTTGTCCTAAATATTTTTGCTTGTTGCGGGGTAAAATAGTTGGGATGCTCCTTCGACTCCCATTAACCTGAACAAGGAAGAAAATAAAGGCTTGGAGGACCCAGGGTGTACTCCGGGGGGTCACTCCGATGCCTAAGTAAGAGAAATATTTTTAGAGAGGCTGAATGCAACAGTATAATTGTGTTCTATGACTTACCTTTGCCTTTTCTCCAAATCCCTTCTTATAGGGGCTCGAGTTGACCGCCGGTTGGCTCGCATTTATTGTACGGAGGCGTGAATCGCTCTCCAGTGATAAATGTGTGCACTTATTACTCAGTTATTAAGGGCGTTGGCGTGGATCTCTCCTCCTCTTTATTGGGTCGGAGCTAATCACTCGTCAGAATGTCAAACCCGGAGAAAGTGCGAGATTGGTGTTGACCTGCCTTCATTAGCTAGATTATTATGGGCATATCATTGCTCATTTTTTTCTCATTATTCTCTGCTCCTTTTTAAATGTTCTATTCTTGTTTTGGGTTCCTTATGGGGGTGACACGGTCATAGTCCTTATTTTCGATCTCTTTATTAAAAATAGGATTTGAAAATTATTCCGTCAAATTAATATTTTTGTAAAGCTTTTTTCCTTTCACATTATCACTACTAATAGAGTTTCGATTGAGATTTGTTAGCTCGATCACGACCTTGACCATCTGGAAAAGAGAACAAAAAAGGCTCGGAGGACTGAGAGTGTACTCCAAGGAATTACCTGGATGCTTAAATCAACAAAATTGAATAACAAGTGTAGAATACCAATAGTATATGAATTAAGTGTTTGTCAGATATCTTACCTCTTCCTAGGGTACTCCTTTTGTAGCAATTTAGATCTCCCTCCCATTAATGTCCAATATGTAGCATTATGAGAGAGTTATGGGCTTTACATAAGGAGTTATATAGAATTTATGAGCCTTTTATTCTGACCTTTATTGGGGGTTATAAGTGTTTTACTACCCTCTTTAAGTGCCTTTAATTTCATGCCATTGATATTATTAAGTGTTAATTATACCTATTGAATTTGGGATGGTTATTTTATACCTTATTAGTTGCCCACCAGTCCTAAGTCGAGAATTTTTTTTTCTTGGCTTAGGAGTAGTCTTGTAATTTTGTAATGACTGTAGTTGAGCTACTAAGTAGTTTCAGTTTATTGTATGGGTAGTAATAAGCAAAATATGAGGCATTTGGCTCCTCATCAAGCCGATTTGACTTTTGTGAAGGGATAATGACTACATCCCAGTTGTTTGGTTCCTTTTCGAGTCACTTTCAATGCTACCTAAGCTATATGAGCTCCATTTGATCTGTTTGCCTCCTTTTCGAGCCGATCTTGGCTTGTGATATGAAATAATGGCTTCATCTGAGTTGTTTTTCTCCATTCCTAAGATGCTTTGGCTTCATTTTGAGTTATTCGACTCCTTTTACGAGCTGATCTTGGCTTTTCTAGGAGATTACGACTTCACCTAAGCAAAATTGCCTCCTTCTCAAGTCGTTTTTCTTCATTCAACCATTCAACTCCTTTTTTATCCATGTGTGCTTAATCCAAGCTGAACTCTTACACTTTTCATTAACTTTCCTGCTTTCTACATCTTTCGAGAGCCAATCAGGTGTGGACTAGTTTGTGCAGGATATTATTATCTTTTTCTAAGCAAGCTACATATTTGTATAGCCAAGTAGGCATTGCTCTTTTGTTCCAAGCAGACTTGGGTACTTTCTTAAATTTTCATTAGTAGAGCTCATCTATTGTCTTATAAGTGGAGCATAATTGTTGAATTTTAAGAACAAAGTTCATTTGTTGTCTCATGAGTAAAACTCATCCATGGACTTTTATAAGTCGAGTTCATTTATCATGTCTCATAGTAGAGCTCATCTATAGACTTTTATTGGCATAACTCATCTATTACGTCTCAAGAGCATAGCTCATCTATTGACTTTTATAAATAGAGCTTGTTTGTTATATCTCATGAGTATAACTCATCTATGGACTTTTATAAGTCGAGTTCATTTGTCATGTCTTGTAGTAGAGCTCATTTATAGACTTTTATAAGCAAAGCTTGTTTGTTATGTTGCATGAGAAGAAATTATCTGTGGACTTCTATAAGCAAATATCGTTTGTCATGTCTCATGACCAGAGCTCACTTGTGGATTTTACGAACAGTGCTTGTCCATAATGTCTCGTTAGCAATGCTTATCTATGGACTTTAATGAGCAAAGCTCATATGCTGTGATTATATTGGAATTGCCCATTTGTCTTTGGCCATTATAGTAAGTAGGACTATTTGGCATTTTGAATTAGTCTTACAACCTTGATTGGTTTTTAAAAAAAATACTTTTTTCTACATTCAAATATTACTAAAAAGAGAATATCTCATCACATCATAATCAAGTTAGATGGAATATGCTTATCTATGGTTTTTTGTATCCTCTAAGCCCGACCATGTTACCATAACTATTCGGTTTGTTCATCATGTTTAAATATAAAATATTAATTCTACATCTAAAATGCTAGAAAGAATCATCCAATGTTGAGCTCTTTGATTACCTGGCTTCGGAGTCAAGATACTCTAGTTTAGGGTTGATCAAGTTGTCCTCTATTTCCTCTCAAGATGCTTTTATCTTATCTAGTTTCTCTTTTCTCCTCTACTCCTTCTAGCTGTCAACATCTAATCCAGGTAGACATATTTCTACACTCGAGCCATCTACTCACATATATCACAATTAGGAGCTTCTTCCTTAGTGACATTAGGAATTCCCCAAGATTAAGTGGCATTATTTCCACTACCATTGCTACTCTATGATCCAAATTCTTGATCTCCAAAGTAGAATTGTTGAACTGGTGCATAATTTTCTTAAATGATTCCTTCTCACCTTGAACTAAGCTCATAAGATGAGTTGAGATCTTGCCTCTCTTTCAACTGCTAATGAAATATCTCATGAATTATTGCTCCATGTTTGCAGTGGTTCGAAATGATCATGGCTTCAACTTTTGGTACTAGAACATGTCATGTCCTTTAAAGGTTGTTGAAAATGCTCGACACATGATAGCAATTGCTGCTCATTGTAACTACATTAATGTTTTGAAGTTATCCAAATGATCCATTGGATCCATAGTGGCATCATATTTGTCAAGACTAGGCATTTTAAATTTCAAAGGTAAAGGTACCTCCATTATTTATTTAAAGGGGGTTAGGGAGTTTAATTGTCTATTTATCTGATGTGGATTGATAGCAAACCTCTTTCATCTCTTTTTTTTTTTCAAGATGATTGATGATTCTGAATTTCTCCTTGAATACCAATGAGCATTGCTCATCAATGCTTGTGCTTTTAGCATCCTCAAAGTCGTGTTTTTTATTTATTTGCTTTGAAGTCTTCAAGGTTAGTTATTGATTCATTGGTGCTTTTCCATTCGACGATGCATTCAATGGAGATGTTCCTAGATTCTGTCCTAAATGATCCTTTTTTTTTTTAACTGTAAAAGCTCTCCAAACATTTCTTCCATCTTTTTCTATAAGTTCAATAATTGCTCCATTGGTATCATTTGAAGATACAACGGGTTGTGGTGATCGAATGAATAAGGGTGCATGATCTCCAATAGGATGATTGATGTGGCCATGATCATTATCAATTTACTCCTTCCACTTCCTACATATGATGCCAAAATGATGCCACTAAAATATGAATTGGGATTTGTTGGTTGGATCACGACCTTGACCACCTAGAAAAAAGAACAAAAAAGGCTTAAAGGATCTGAGTTGTACTCCAGGGGATTTCTTTGATACTTAAGTTGGGAAAATGAAAGGCATATGAATTAGGTGTTTGTTAGATGTCCTATCTCTTCCTAGGGTCTTCCTTTTTATAGTTGTTTAGGGCTCCCTCCCATTGATGCCTAATTATGGAGGAATTATAAGGGAATTATGGGCTTTTATGGTAGGAGTTGATGAAATTTTTGAACCTTTTAATCCAACCTTCATTAGGGGGTTATAAATGTTTTACTATCCCCTTTAAGTGCTTTTAATTTTATGTCTGTTAGCTTTGGTGCAATCCCAAGAGGGGGGTGAATTGGAGATTTAAAATTTATGCCTAGGTTTATCTAACCCAACAATCAGTATTACGCAACTTAGGGGCGGTATAAGCAGTTTCAAACCCAAGCAGATATTTAACCAATAAACATACAGGTGCAGAAAATAAAGTGCAGAAAAAAAAACTGACACCAGATATGTTATCGAGGGTCGGCCAAAGTGCCTACGTCCCCGCCTTGGCACACTAGTACAAGGATTCCACTATGGTTCACTTAACGGGTAAAGTGGCACCGTTTATAACCAAGTCAATTAGTAGGGCTGACCTCAACTTACACCTTCCCAAGATGGTGCACCTAACTTTCCTAATTGAGTCTAAGTCAATCCGGAACTATTCCACAGGGCTAGTCTCCCTTTTCAAGCTCATGCCTGGAATACAACAAATGTATATAGATTTGTGTACACAAAAATATGTTTCTCAAACAAGTAGACATGTACCATAGTATAGCTCAAATAATAATGCAAGCACGAATGATAGCAAATATGCTCAGTGCTTAATGATGTGTGCTAAACACTCAATCTAGTGTAGATAAGCAACTAAGATCAAAAGTGTATTTCTACGCAAACTTTGAACCATAGTATGAAATATCACAATATCAATTTAGGGTTTCAAAAGATGCTAGAAAGATGATTCAAACAACCTTAACAATATGTTCTCAATATACTAAACACAAGAAATGTTTGAATGCAAACTTATGAAAATATTTTGCACACGAAAAATAAGGGCTAAGGTATCTTGCAATATCAATGCAAGCACCTACAAGCCACTAAGTTTTCCTACACCAGATTTATTAGATAAAATCAGTGGGAGAACTTAAGCTTAACTCTCAATATCAAAATCAAACAATAAACCACACAAATGAGAGTATTAAGCAATATGGAATAAAGCACAAGCACTCTTAGGACACTCACAACACTTGGATAATCAAAGAAGTTGAAGCTTTTGAGTGTATAGGAGTAGTATGAGCAAAAATAGGATTTGGAAATTTGAGAAAATTTGGCCTTAATGATTTTGCTAATCCTTGCTAATTTTTGCAAATGAACTAATATATATAGGCAAGGGCAATTTTATGTTCGTTGGGGGCTTAATGGGCATTATTAAAAAGATTTTAAATAAGTTTAATATTTTAACCCGGTTTAACCCTTTTTATCTCGGTTAAAAATAAAACCAACCCAAGAGTTTTGAGTGCTCGAGCCCAAGTTCAGCCGACCGAATAGACACAATAAGAAAAGTTATTTTCATGATTCAGGTGCCTGAATTTTAGTTCTGTTTGCTAAATCTCGCGCGGTCTGAAGTTCTGTTTGCCAAACTCATACGTGCGGTGTAACGACCTGCTTCATTTACTATATAATTAATTGCATTAACACCCTGATACCATTAAATAGCCATAAAATCAACCCGAACCCGTGGGTAGCAGGGATACACATGTCATACACAGTAGAAACCTAAGCAACAGTAAAAATAAAATTACAATCTCCAAACCATAAAGTGCATAATACCAGAGTTAACTACAATCCACCATAATACCGTATGTATACACATATACAATATTCAAAAACATCAAAAGATACATCTAGGATCTTTCAGCAAAAATCTATCAATCCTAACTCAAAAGACTCACCCTCCTAGTGTGGTGATAACTCTGCCTCAACGGCGTCCTTGGTCCGCCGGTCTATCTGGGTTCCCTGAAATGATTTAAGCTGGGGATGAGACACCTCTCAGTAAGGGAAATAAACTAAATATAGCTGTGTGGTAACATGAATATTTAATGTTATAATAGATATATAGTACATGTCCCATACTTGAAAACACTATTTATAGCATAGCTGAATAAACATATAAGTTCATAACTCCACTAAATCATACAGTTCATAAATTTGATAGAACTAGTAATTCTGAAATTTACTCAAGATGAATAGCTAGCTAATGTCATGTATTACCTCCCAGGATGGTTTGTGCAGCTCGAAGGCGGGACTCAACAATGGCTGGCTGACCACTGTCGAGTCAAACCACAACCTGGTTCGGACTGTCAGGTGGACGTCTACAACTCTACACTAAAAGTCACATCGACTATCCATCTCCCACCCCCTCTACCTGCAGGGGTAGTTAGCACAAGTCTGAACTGAACTAAACTTTCATATATAGCTACGGTACCGTGCTCCTATAACTGATCTAAACTATCATTTGAATTCTGATAACATATAATACATGATAATATACTGTTTAACATAAATTGATTGATAGCATGTTCTGATTTCTGTAATAGCATAAGTAAATGCGGCCTTGCGCCGATTACATTCATATATGCGGCCTTGCACCGATTATCAGTCATGGTCTTGCACTGAACATATCATACATACTGATCTGAATAAAAGTATTATTTATCATGTATTCTGAAATCATAATGTACTGTAATATACTGAAACAACTGCAAATATGCTTTTCTTGTAAACTTGATTAACATAATACAATTCGAGTAAAATAATATTCATACCACACAATGCTGAATAAAACCATAACTTCCATTCTAAAATCATATTTCTTGTATAACAGCAGTATTTTCCCAAATATGCATTTTCTACCAATATACTCATACATATAATACATGCTTTTCTGAAAATTAATTTGCTAATAAGTAATAATAATTTTCATGGAAAATAACTGCTTTACTTTATTCTCTTATCTGACTCCTGAAAAGCCCCTAAAATAAACCAGTCTTACACCCCAAGGGTTCCCCGTTCAACACCCTGAAATCAACATCTTCCAGAACAAAACTTCAGTACTTTCTTGACTACTACAATTCCTACAACTATAGGAAAGTCAAATACTGAATAGAAAGACTTACCCTAAACTTAGGATGAAATCTAAGGCCACCCCACCAAAGATCCACTCCAGTAGATTTGAAGAGAACTTTCCCAAGAGTGTCGTAGTGGCTTTGGATCGTTGAATCGGCGAGAATCTGACCTGAAAACTTATAGAGAAGGAGAATGGGTCGAATAAGAGAGAGAGAGAGAGAGAGAGAGAGAGAGAGAGAGAGAGAGAGAGAGAGAGAGAGAGGAATTTGTGTGTGAATTTTGGGCAAAAATGAAGTTTAGGTTTATTTATACACTGGCCTTCATCGACGAGGTCAAGAAAGAAATTCGTCGATGAATGCTTACTCCTCATCGACGAAATTCAGAACATCGATATATCCTCTTGGTATCTTCTCGTCGACAAGACATGTCCCTGTTGACGAGCCTCTCATGTGTGCTCATCGACGAATCCCCTGTGTTCGTCGAAAAATCCCTTGTGTTCGTCAACGAGACCCTGTTTAATTTTATTCTTTAATTCCTTCTTTCCTCTCCTCCTCCTATTATTAAATTATGATAATTACTCAAGTCTCTACATATGGTTGCCCGAGGCTATTTTGAACGTGATGGTTTGGGCGCCCAAGTTGGTGGGAAAGGTCCTGGAATAAGTTCGGTTGCCCGTGGAAGATATATTCATTTTGGTTCGGTTTGTTGAACTCAAATCAACTTGTTGACCCGTCCACGGTTCGGTCGACCGAGGCAATTTGAACTACCAGGTTCGGTCGCCCGAATGCTTTTATATTTTACCTAAGGTCCTTTTCTTTGCTTTAAAATTTTACCTGATAATATGAGAACTATATTAGGGCTTTGTACACTTAAATGTGGGAACCTAAGGTCCATCTAAGGTCATTTTGAGCATATCTACCTACCATGCATGATGTAGATTATTACAAGTCATATTGAGGTACAGTCCATAATTAAATTACAGCTTAGAATGAAGAATATAGAAATAATTACAAATACAATACAATTTTCTTCATTCTTCTGCGTGATCACCATACGCCATCATGATATAGCTTTTTGTTCAAATACACGCGTAGGGTGAACCTGCATGCAAGCCTTAGTACAAACATCAATACCAAGAGTATTTGTCATTATCAAAACCGGGTGTGACCTATAAAGTCAACATTCTCTTCCTTTTTTATGATGACAAATACTTTATGCAAAAGTAGGTACAGCCAAGAAAGGTTCTCCTTGACTATATGCATAAAGAGAATGAAAGCTCAATTTTTAAATTTATCATTTGTAAATTTATCAATGTACCCAATTTTGCCTCTTCCCCCCCTTTTGGCAATAGCCCCCTTTTGGCAACAACAAAAAGGGCTAAGAAATATAGCATGACGGCAAGAATGACTTAGATACAAAAGATAAGTTGGGAAGATTTAAAAAAAAAAAATGGCATTATGCCATTTGAAAATAGAGCATTTCTTAAAATACATTTATACCTAAATGACCTGTTTTGAGTTCAATAGTCAATATATAACAATTTACATCCAACAAGTCAAACTGTTCAGTATTGATTATGTCGAAGAAATAAAATGATCATTCAGCACAAAATGATACCACTTGTTAGAAAAATATGTATCGCCACAAGATATAAGGTAAAAAGAGATATAAGATGAATTTAATGTTTCAAAGCCGTATATATCAAGGTGAAGTTGCTCCCCCTAAGATTATGCATTCTCTTTAAACTTATACCTTGAACAAGATACACACGTACTTTAAAGCTTTTAAATATACTGCATCACACATGATTAACTTTTAGGATCAGTTCAGCACATGTGATTTTAAAAGAAATTCCCCCCAAAAAATAACCGATAGCATACCAATTGTTATTTTGGAGATACAGTTTACCAAAAAACATAGTAAATTTTAGTTCAGCAAACAGAGTGAAGTGAACTAGAATCAGATTATATTCCGTATTTATAAAAGTATAGGATATGTGCAGTGATTTTGAAATTTTTCGACAGCATATTTTGTCTAAAAATGTGACTTATCCCATAAACACCTGCCAATTTCAAAACCTTTAAATGTGTATGCACAAGCTTTAGATTATTCAAATTTAAATTTAGCTAAGTTCAAACATTTTGAAATCTAAACCAAAATTTACATGCACTTTCCATTATCATTTTACAAAACGTTTGAATATTTCGAGAAAATATCTACCAAAAATCTAGCAGCATGCCATTTGTAAACATAACATTTCCCATATCAACCTGCACAAAAAGTTCTCAAGCAGATAGTATATCATATAGTTTTGAGCATGAAACCTAATATATCTACCAATAGGTAATTTCACATCAACTGCATCCGCCATGCAAGAGGCTTTCAATCAGGCAATTATATACGTATATAAGCATGCAAGCCAATTAACATCATATATAAGCAAAATGACAATCACCACAATATAGGATCTGTGGGCATCTGTGTATGTGTGTGGTGAGTGTGTACAGCCGAAAAACAAAGTAAAAAGCTATTTTAGGTATTACAAACCCAAATGTAAATGTATGTAAATAAAGCATAAAATAGATCAAATATAAAGCAGTTGAACTCCAAGGACTCCTCTAAGTCTCACCATCATCATGCTCGTCGTCCTCATCACCACTCACCTCCATATAATCCTCTCCGATGTCCTTATCATTCATCTTTCTCAGGTGCTCACCGAGGATATGGAAGTTCGCCTATACATCGGACTGGAACTCTGTGAACTTGCCATAGAGAGCATCAAGCTTGGCTTGGGATGAGGACGCCTACTCTGTCATGGAGGTTTTAAACTCCTCAAATGATGCAGTGACACCGATGATGGCCACCATGATCTCGATTTTCAACAACATATAGGGCTGCTCTTGTGGAACCTCCTGAGCCCTTGGACCTCTCTTAGGAATAGTAGGCAACCACATGTTGCCAGTGAGCTCGTACCCCATCAACTTCAGAGTGGTGGAGGAGAAGACGTAAGTGCTCTTAATCTTCTTTGGTACTGCATATGCAGTCCTCATGACTCTCTCTCTGACAAACATCCTAGATAGGATGCCTCCATATGGCAGTATGATCCGCTTCCCTACAGTCTTCCCGAACATCCACCTAAGGATCAGTCTAGGAAGATCCAACTTCTTCCACATGAATAAACACCACATGATGAAGCAGTCCAGGTACGAGACATGATCCTCAGACCTCGACTTCGGCAAGATATTATATGAAATCAAGTGGTGTACCACCTTTGCCTGCAGAGTCGATGATCTGTAACTAGGTGTGTGTGCGAGATCTACAACAAGATAAGACATCACAAGATTCACGAAAGTGCTCACAAATGAAGTCTTGCTCATTGATCTAGGTTGAGGTGGAGTTAGGACAGTCGAGGTCACCCCTCTGGATATCAAACACCTCAGCCAAGTATGCATCATCAAACCGAATGTCCGTCTCAAACACCCTGGAGTAGCAACCCTGGTCGTCCTGCCCAATGTTGGCATAGAATAGCCTGACATGTATGGGGTAGATCCCCCTAGGGTGGAAGCTCACAAACTCATACCATCCCTAGTATCTGAACATGTCTAACACATTATTAAAATACATCTGCATAAATTGAATGTCCAAAACCTTACCGAGAATGGGATCCTTGAATCGGAAGACCTTATCATACTTGATCCGTCTTTCAGGCGTATGGAACCATTGCTCAAGAGCAATGCCTGCCTTCTCGTGTCTTTGATCTCTAGACATAGTGGGAAGAAGTTTTTCTAAAAGGTACTAGGCTAGGAATGAAAATGGAGTGGCTAGAAGTGAGGAAAACCATAGGTGCTCTCAAGAATAGAGTGAAAATGAAGCTATTCACGCGGGTAAATATATAAATATATATATATATATATATATGTATATATATACAGCGCAGTTCGGGCTCCTGAACATGGATTTGGTTGCCCGAGCTGCAATAATTACGGGCTCTGAATCTATTCAGTTGACCGAAAATAGGGTCGGCTGGCTGAATATCAACCGTCTTTTCAATTTTCCAACGCTTGGTAGCCCAAACTCAATTTGTTAATTAGAGTTTGGTTGGTTGAAATACTGATTCGGTTACCCGAATATAAGTTCGGTTACCCAAACCATGTTCAGTTGCCCAAACAATTTTGAACTGAAAAGTTCAGCAACCCGAGTAAGGTCAACACACTAGTCAACATTCCAAGTTCAGTGGCCTGAAGAGAATAAGCTGAAATGGTTCAGCAACCCGAACTTGGTCAACACTTTTTATTTTGACCTTTTCTTATATGGTAGGGCTCCCTATGATTTAAATATTAGACCTAAGGCTTATGGAGTCTTCCTAACCTATCCTATTGACGCTAGGGAACATTTTTGGGTCAAGAAGAGATGGGTTCATATTTTTCTTTCACTCTCCACACTTGTTTCATTTTGACCCCTTTCCTTTTGAACACACAATCAAACTTGGTATGTCCCCTTTTTTTTACACGACGCACAGTAGATATGGGTACAAGGACCGGATGAGGTACTAGCATAAAAATTATATTCTCTCACAAAGTACCCCATATACATAATTTTCTTCTCTCTATTTCTACTTTCGTTGTATCCTATACCTTCCCTATCAAAGGTCATCTTCTGTGATCCTAGCAACTTATCAAAGTTGTCCTTCCCTCTAGTGAATGTGTGGATGATCTTAGACTGGTCTTCTATTTTCTTCTCTAGTTCTTGCATTTTTAAGTTTTTAAGACTCTTGTAAACATCTTGTAATTTAATAAACTCTTCAGTCATGTTGTTTGCTTTTTGTTCAAGTTCTACAATAAAAAGATCTTTATTATTATCATTTGATGCTTGAGATCTTACTGCATTCAATTCCTTCTCTAACTTTTCATTTTTGTTTACTAATTGTTTAATCTTTAAATCACTTTCCCTCTCAACAATAATTTTTGATTCACATTCTTTCATACATGCCTCATACTTGTTCTTCAAAATAGTATATGTCTTATTAGATTTAACAAATAACTTATGAATTCTAACATATTCAATTTGTAGTTCTTTATAAGTAGGCATGCTTTCACTATCACTACTATCACATGATTCAGAATTAGATACATCATTCAAATCATTACATGAATCATTTCCAGATTTGTCTAATAAAATGGAAGGAGTTGAGATTACCTCATCATTAGTCAAAGCAACAAAGCACGAGTTACCTCCTTCAAGATCCATAGAGCTTGAGTCATAAGGAGTGATCACTTTATTTTGCATGGATGCTCCATATCTCCTCTCAAGTTCATCCCAGATCTCTTAGCACTGCTACATGTCATAACCTCACATAAAATATTAGAATCTAAAGTATGCATCAAGGTATTCATAGCATCAAAATTTACTTGTACTAAGTTCCTATCATTATCATCCAAATCATATTCAGATTTGGGAACATCAGCACAATCAACAGTTTTTACAGGCACAATATCACCCTGATCAATAACTTTCCAGAACCTCCAGTTTAAAGCTTTCACAAATACAGTCATTCTAAATTGCCATACAGCATAATTTTCATAACAAAATACTGGAGGGTGCGTAACTAACCTTCCCTCGCATGAAGGGGATGCACTAACAGAGTCATCATGATCTTTTACTAGGTAACATTTAAGTCTAAGTGATGAGGCTCTGATGCCAATTGTTAGCTTTGGTGCAATCTCAAAATGGGGGTGAATTGGAGATTTAAAATTTATGCCTAGGTTTATCTAATCCAACAATCAGTATTACGCAACTTAGGGGTAGTCTAAGCAGTTTCAAACCCAAGTAGATATTTAACCAATAAACATATAGGTGCGGAATATAAAGTGTTGAAAATAAACTAACATTAAATATATTATCAGGGTTCGACCAAAGTGCCTACGTCCCCGCCTTAGCTCACCAGCACAAGGATTTCACTACAGCTCACTTAACGGATGGAGCGACACTGTTTACAACCAGGTTAATTGGCGGGGCTAACCTCAACCTACACCTTACCAAGATGGTGTACCTAACTTTCCTAACCGAGTTTAAGTCAATCCGAGACTATTCCACAGGGCTAGTCTCCCTCTTCAGACCCACGCCTGGAATACAACAAATGTATTTAAATTTGTGTACATGGAAATATGCTTCTCAAACAAGTAGATATGTACCACATGAAACGCCCCGAACCCTTAAACCCGGGTTCGGAGTGTTATACTGTTACGCAGCGGAAAACATGATCATAATCTCCATATAACATAATACCAGAGTTTACTAATTCTAACTACCAACCATAATAAATTAATCATCCACCAGTATTCAATTATATACATGTCTCCAAAACATTATCCACTAATACCAGTATGTTTCACAACTTTCTTTTCTCCACATACTTAAAATATAAGGACGTAAAACATAAATATTTGCATCTCATAATTAATATAGAAATATACCATTTTCTTTTACTATTTCCCAATAATTTTATAGAACCTTGAGCTCTCTAAGCTCGATCTCGATGAAATCCTGAAAAAAAAAAAGATACATTCATATTCGGGTGAGACACATCTCAGTAAGGGAAGAAACCATATATTAAAGCAGTGTGTGGCCAATATAAGTTTATAATCAACATAATATTTAACATTTGAAAATCCTTAACATAATTTTCGAAATCATTCCCTAATCCTAATCAAACATATGCAAATGTTTAACCCACGAGATTTCCCGAGGATAGGGGTGATTACCCGCCCATACAAGTAGCACCCCTCTGCTTTGATACTTAGGCAACCCAAAGGTCACAATTTAAGCATACCAAGGCACTCACCTTACTCAGTAAGCTCTCAAGTGTTAAATTGATCTCGTACTCACACAGCTCATACAAAAGTTTATCGGCAAAGGCCCTAAGGATAGGGAAATCTACCCGCCCATATAAGTAGGTTCCCTCTGCCCTAGTACGTTATGCGGCTACTGCCACATCTGTAGCTACTAGTGTACTCGCCTTACTCAACAAGCTCTCAGGCGAAAGGTACGCCTCGCCCAATCGTAATAAATTCTACGTACATACATACTTCTAATATCATAATACATCATTCTTTTTATCATCATTCAATCATACACATCTGTTCATATTCATGACTTAACATTGCATTGCATTTCACTTTAAGTAACTTTTTCCCATTTTACATTGTTCACATTTCACATTTCATTTCCATTCCATTCATTTCCCTTTTCATTTCATACCCAGCATCTTTCAGCTGTTTTACCCAGCATCTTTCAGCTATTTTACCCAACATTTTTCAGCTGTTTTACCCAACATCTTTAAGTTGTTTTACATTTACCCAGCCACTTTCAGCTGTGACACATTTACCCAGCCACTTTCAACTATTTTACCCAGCATCTTTTAGCTGTTTACCCAGCATTTTTCAGCTGTTTACATGATTGTATTAACACACACAGGCAACATTGTCCATATCATATTTTATTTTCATGGTTTTACTTACTTAGCCTATATCTCATATATTTAACATATATTTGCACAGATTCTCATGCCACACAATTTAACAGTAAAATTCATACACCGCCTGTAAAATAAGCCAACCAATATTTAATGTTTATATATTAAAAATACCTTTCATTTCTTACTTAATTATCCTAAAAATATTTCCCACTTTCATCAGTTCATTTTCGCATATACATATTTAATAAACAACCCTAAATTTGGAAAAAAATATAATTTAAACGGTTGACATTTTACTCATATCGAAACATATACACGTACATATAACATAATTTATTTTTTCATTAAATTCATAAAAATTCTGATTTAATATATATTTTTCTCCTTACCTGATTTCTTGAACTACGCCAATAGGGACTTCGAAAAATACCTGCGGCGCTCACCCGGACCCTGAAATTAAATTCCTAGTTCCAATAAATTATTCATGAATAAAATATTAATTTAATACTTCCTAGGGCCATAATTCCTAAATAAATAATAATATCCTTAAATTTAGCCAAATTGCCAAAATTTTCAAATCTCACTCTCACTTTGGAGTAAGGCCTAGAAAATCTCAATTGACAAATTACCTACGTCAAAATGACGGTGACGACGACTAGGATCCCATGGTGGTGTCCATTCGTCGATTTAATCACATATTAACGGCGAAATTGAGAAAATGGAGAAAAATTACCTTTCCCTAGGAGCAGTACCTAAGCCGTTCCCATGAAAATCTGCTCCAGTAGAAATGTCGGCAGCGGAACCAAGATTCCAATGGCACCTTCCGTTTCCCGATCCGTCGCAAACTCGCCGAGTAATTGAGAGAAGAAGAGAGACGGAGACGGAGAGGCGCACAGGAGTACGCAGGAGATTGCAGAGAAGGGGGGGGGGGGCGTCTGACTATTCTCTTTCTTCTTTCTTCTTTCTTCTTTCTTCTTCCTTCTTCTTTCTTCTTCTTTACTTATCCTTTTGTTAGTACTTCATATATATATATCTTATCATATACTTATTATATATATATATATATATATATGATATTAACCATATATATATATTTCTCTTATTTCAATTAGTTTTTTTTTAATCCAATGTAAAAATATTTAATTTAATAACTAATTATTTAATTATTTAATTTATCTTAATTTAATTTAATTTCTTAATTTTAATTTTTTTTTTCTCTTTTTCCCATGCCATTCCTTTTATTTATTTATCTGTTATTTTATTTATTATTATTTTTTCTAAATTATTTTAATCCTTTTTAAATTTTCGGGTCTTTACACCACCATATAACTCAAATAATAATGCAAGCATAAATGATAGTAAATATGCTCAGTGCTTAATGATGTGCGCTAAACACTCAATCTAGTGTAGATAAGCAACCAAGATCTCAAGTGTATTTCTAAGCAAACTTTGAACCACGGTATGAAATATCACAATATCAATTTAGGGTTTCAAAAGATACTAGCAAGATGATTCAAACAACCTTAACAATATGTTCTCAATATACTAAACACAATATATGTTTGTATGCAAGCTTAAGAAAATATTTTGCATACAAAAAATAAGAGTTAAGGTATCTTGCAATATCAATGCAAGCACCTATAAGCCACTAAATTTTCCACACAAGATATATTAGATAAAATCAGTGGAAGAACTAAGCTTAACTCTCAATTTCAAAATCAAACAATAAACCACAGAAATGAGAGTATTAAGCGATATGGAATAAAGCACAAACACTCTTAGCACACTCACAACACTTGGATAATCAAAGAAGTTGAAGCTTTTGAGTGTATGGGAGTAATATAAACAAAAATAGGATTTGGAAAAATTTGAGAGAATTTGGCCTTAATGATTTTGCTAATCCTTACTGATTTTTGCAAATAAACTAGCATATATAGGCAAGGGCAATTTTATGACCGTTGGGAACTTAATGGACATTATTAAAAAGATTTTAAACAAGTTTAATATTTTAACCCGGTTTAACCCATTTTATCTCGGTTAAAAATAAAACCAACCCAAGAGTTTCGGATGCCCAAGCCCAAGTTCAGCCGATCGAATAGACACAACAAGAAAAGTTATTTTCGTAGTTCGGGTGCCTGAATTTTAGTTCAGTTTGCTAAATGAGGCGATTCCTCAAAAAGATTGCGTTTCGGTCGCTTGGTCTGAAGTTCAGTTTGCCGAACTCATACATTCGGTCACTCAAGGCTATTTTGAACGTGATGGTTTAGGCGCCCGAGTTGGTGGGAAAGGTCCTGACATAGGTTTGGTCGCCTGTGGAAGATATATTTATTTTGGTCTGATTTGCCAAACTCAGGTCAACTTTTTTACCTGTCCACGGCTCGGTCGACCGAGGCAATTTGAACTGCCAGGTTCGGTCGCCCGAATGCCTTTATATTTTACCTAAGGTCCTTTTCTTTGCTTTAAAATTTTTCCTGATAATTTGAGAACTATGTTAGGGCTTTGTGCACTTAAGTGTGGGAACCTAAGGTCCATTTAAGGTCATTTTGAGCATATCTACCTACCATGCAGGATGCATATTATTATAAGTCATATTGTGGTACAGTCCATAATTAAATTACAACCCAAAATGAAGAATATATAAATAATAACAAATACAATACAATTTTCTTCATTCTTTTGCGCGATCACCACACGCCATCATGATGTAACTTTCTGTTCGAATACACGCGTAGGGTGAACCTGCATGCAAGTCTCAGTACAAACATCAATACCAAGAGTATTTGTTATTATCAAAACCGAGTGTGACTTATAAGGTCAACAATGTCTTTGATAGTATCCCGAGTATAATAATACTCACTAAATTTTTTCTAGTCATTTTATACCTCATCACACACTTAGTTGGATAAAAGCAAAAAGATAGGCTGTTGGCCCCTACATTAAGTTCATAGGAAGAAAAAGAACAATAAAAAGTGGTTACAAGAAAATCAAAAATTGAATATATTTTTTGATAAAATAAACTTACACCTCCTAAACTATATCATCCATTACAAATGCCCTCTTCACTAAAACCAGAAAAAATAATTTTATATCATTTTATTTTAATTTACTACATCTAACATTGTTGGTAGCAACTTCTTGACAGCAAGAATCAAATAATTGTAAAAAAATGTTTTTTTTTTGTTGTCAACATCTCAAAATTCTTTCTTATTTTTTTTCCTTACGACATTTTCATTATGCTCAATCAAAAAAAATTTTTAATAACAATATTCCTTAGGCTTATAAGGACAGTTTTATCTTTAAAAAATAATTAATTATTCATATGTCATATACATTATAATAATTCATTAAATTTAACTATTTTATGTCAATAGAAAGAATTTTTTACAACCATAAAGATGGTTACGGGGTGTAAGTGTCACTTTTAGAAGTTTAAGGGAACATTTGTTGTAGATGATATAGTTTAAGGAGATTAAGTATATTTTCTTTTTTTTTTTTCTTTTTTTTATCTCTTGTTTTACAAAATAAAAAATTGAATTTTAGAATCCATTCTTGGGAGCCTTCACGTTAATCTTATTTCCTCCAATGTTATTATATTTAGGATCCATTCTTAAATAATGATCAAATGTTATTTTAAAATCATAAATCTATTTATTTTTATTTATGTATTTATTTATTTATTTATTATTATTAAGTTATTTCGAGCCACCTATGTACTTTTTTTTTATAAGGAGTTCTATTCTAATATATACTATAATGGACAACTCTGGTCCGGACTGGTTAATTTCCTTAACTATCTTAGAAGAAGAAGCCTACAATAATTGAATGATGAACTTGAAATATATTTGAATTTAAATATAATATAGTAACATTTAAATTGTATTTAATTACTTATAAACTAATACAAAATTAAAATTAAAAATTTCTTCAAAATTTATATTCCTAAATCAAACTTGAATATTTTGATGAGAACTGAATATGTAATGTAAAAATACATATTCATATCCAACTTGCATATGTAAAGAAATTTTGCATAAAGTCAGATTTCAGAACATACCGATTATTCATATCTATTTATATGTGTAGCGCCTCTAAACCCAGTAGAGTCTAAGGTGCTACTTCCTGTAAATATTTTAAGCGAAAATAAAATAATAACAACGAAAATAAATAAATCTCGAATATCATTATATTTATACATTGGATTAGATTATGAATATGAAATTTTAATTTATTGATGTACCTAATTTAAAAATTAATTATGGATCATCAATATGTGTACGTGTTTCTACAATAATATATTTAAATTAATTGACGTGTGCCCACAATAATACTTTTTTTTTTTAAATAGTTGTGTTGAACAAATTGTATTTGTTGGATCTGGATCGGACTTTATTGTTGATTAAATGAGAAGCTGTAAAACTAGAGAAAGATTCACGGTCAATTCTCATATTCATAACAATAGGCTAGGGAATTGAATCAAATCGGATGATTATAAAAATATTGGATTTAAGTAATAAATTTTTAAATATGCTTTAATTTCAATCAATTTTATATATCCTTAATCCAAGCCCACTGTCATCATTTAAAATTCCACACCAGGCTTATCCTTTTCTTCTGCTTGACCACATTCATGTGGAAGACATTCCAAGCTATTTGGCAATCAATTATCAAGAAAGATTCTCAAGTTTAACCACATTTGGGCATTTTTACTTCCAAATATTAAAGTATTATTATTATAGTACGATAGTGCGTGAAAGTAAATAATCGGCTTGAAAATAATAAATAAGCTAAAAATATATACCCTATATTATTCTCATTTTTTAAATTTAAATATAATACAGTAAAATTAATTTTTATAAATTTATACAAAATTACAATTAAAGATTTTGTCAAAATCTATACTCCTAAATCAAACCCGGATATTTGATAGGAATTGAATATGTAATGAAATATATATATATTGCACATGCTAAGGAATTTTTGGGTAGAGTCAGAAATCAGAACAAACCATTTGTTCATATTTATTTGTATGTATAGCACCTCCAAACTTAGTAGGGTTTAAGGTGTTACTTCCTATAAATATTTTAAGCGAAAATAAAATAATAACAATAAAAATAAATAAACCTAGAATATTATTATATTATTATAGTTTATATTATGAATATGAAATTTTTGTTTCTTGATGTACCTAATTTAAAAATTAATTATAGATCATCAATATGTGTACGTGTTTCTACAAATATAATATATTTTAACTAATTGGCGTGTCTTCAATAATACTACCATTTTTCTTAGAGAATATAGGATTGTTACTTGTCCTTGGGAGCATTCACGTTAATCTCATTTCCTCAAATGTTACCATCTTTAGGATCCATTTTTTAAAAATCATCAAATGTTATTTTAAAATTATAAATCTATTTATTTTGATTTATTTAGTTATTTATTTATTATTAATAAGTTACTTCGAGCCACCTATGTATATTTTTGTATAAGAAGTTCTACTCTAATATATATTACTGTGGACAACCCTACTCAGGGCTAGTTTATTTCCTTAACTATCTTGGAAGAAGAAGCCTACAATAATTGAATGATGAACTTGAATATTTATTTGAATTTAAATATAATATAGTAACATTTAAATTATATTTAATTACTTATAAACTAATACAAAATTAAAATTAAAGATTTCGTCAAAATTTATATTCTTAAATCAAGTTTAAATATTTTGATGAGAACTGAATATGTAATGTAAAAATACATATTCATATCCAACTAGCACATGTAAAGGAATTTTGAGTAAAGTCAGATTTCAAAATAGACCGTTTGCTTATATCTATTTGTATGTGTTGCGCCTCTAAATCCAATAGAGTCTAAGGTGCTACTTCCTATAAATATTTTAAGCAAAAATAAAACAATAACAACGAAAATAAATAAACCTCAAATATCATTATATTATTATATTTATACATTTGGTTAGATTACGAATATGAAATTTTAATTTATTGATGTATCTAATTTAAAAATTAATTATGGATCATCAATATGTGTACATGTTTTTACAATCATATATTTAAATTAATTGGCTTGTGCCCACAATAATACTTCTTTTTTTTTAAATAGTTGTGTTGAACAAATAGTATTTGTTGGATCTGGATCATATTTGATTGTTGATTAAATGAGAAGCTATAAAACTAGAGAAAGATTCATGGTTAATTCTCCTCCTTTTTCTGGGGGCATGATTATAATTTTCCTTGTGTGTAAATAGAAAACAGCAGGGGGCGGGACTTCAGTTTTTTGAGCAGCGCAGGGGGGCTTCTTCTTACTTTCTGTCTGGGCAGCTTCTTGAAGAAAAGAAAGGGCAGCGCAGAGGAGGTCTTTCTGTTCCACAGCCGCAAGTCTTCACCAGCTGCGAGGGCACTTGCAGCCGAGGGTTCTTCAGCCGCGTGGGAGAGTGAAGCCGCATGAGAGAAGGAGACGGCAGCGGAGGTTCGGCATTGGGGGGATATCCAACCTCCAGCGGAGGCACGTGCAAGGGTAAGGCAAGGTAAGCTCAGATTTAGTTTCTTGGAGAGAATTTCTTGTAAGAAAATCAGGGAGAAATATAGGGTTCTTCGTAGTTGCGAAGAGGAGGTTTCTTAGATTATTTTTGAGCTGATTTTTAGAAGAGATCGGTAAGACAAGAAAGGATAAATCTGTGTGTACTTATATTTATTTTCACCGACTTAATATAATATCTCTGAAGGTGAGTTTCTGCCGTGGATATAGGCCAATTTTTAGGCCGAACCACGTAAATGTGTTCTTGTGAATTGTGATTGTGGCATGTTTATGTTTTTCTGAATATTATTTGGTAAGCATATATTTTTCTTGATCAGGTTTAGCACACACACGCGTCAGGTTTAAGTTTAGGTATGATTGTGGTTGATGTGTGGACAAAAATCAGATTGTTATTGTGCTTGGTTTGGAATTAATTAAAATCTGAAAATAGAATTAGCAATTAGCTGGTTACACACATAATAGGATTTAAGTAAATAATTGTTTAAATATGCATTAGTTTGCATTCATGTTCAATCAATTTTATATAGCCTTAATCCAAGCCACTATCATCCTTTAAAATTCCACACCAGGCTTGTCCTTTTCTTGGACTTGACTACATTCACAAGGAAGACATTCCAAGCTATTAGGCAATCATTTATTAAGAAAGATTCTCAAATTTCAGCTGGCCATTTTTATTTTCAAATATTAAAGTATTATTATTATTATAGTAGGATAGTGTGTGAAAGTAAATAATCGGCTTGAAAATAATAAATAAGCTAAAAATATATACCCTATATTATTCTCTTTCTTTTTTTTGGAATTTAAATATAATATAGTAAAATTAATTTTTATAAATTTATATAAAATTACAATTAAAGATTTCATCAAAATATGTGCTCCTAAATCAAATTTGGATACTTGATAGGGATTGAATATGTAATGAAAAAATATATATATTGCACATGCTAAGGAATTTTTAGGTAGAGTCAAAAATCCAAGCAAACCGTTTGTTCATATTTATTTGTATGTGTAACACCTCCAAACCAAATAAGGTTTAAAGTGTCATTTTCTATAAGTATTTTAAGTGAAAATAAATAAACATAGAATATTATTATATTATTATATTTATATATTACGAATATGAAATTTTTGTTTGTTGATGTTCCTAATTTAAAAATTAATTATGGATCATCAATATGTGTACGTGTTTCTACAAACATTAATATATTTTAACTAATTGATGTGTCTTCAATAATATTACCATTTTTCTTAGAGAATATAGGATTATTACCTGTCTTTGGGAGCTTTCACGTTAATCTCATTTCCTTCAATGTTATTATCTTTAGAATCCATTTTTAAATAATGATCAAATGTTATTTTAAAGTCATAAATCTATTGTTAACGCATAATAATATAACAGACTAAAAAAAATATCCTTCACTACCCAAATCATGTTTTATGCCTAAGCACTAGTAATAGTTATTTGTTAGAGTCTGTAGAACCTATATCCTAAGTTCTGATACCAATTGTAAGGACTCAAACTCAAATGAATTCCTAAATATAAATTTTCGGCGGAAGCAAATAAAACTCAATTATTATTTTATTATTACCAGAGTACTACTTGATGTCATTGCATCAATATCTTCAATATCAATATAAAGAAAACATTTAAAACTTAACTATTTAATATTACATCAATATTTATTTCAACAACACTTTCTAATCCCTGCTCATGCATTTGCTACTCCTCATTTCTTGTATGCTCTTCAAAGTTATCTAAAATGTAAAATAATGATTGGGGTGAAACGATGCTCAATAAGTAAATAAAATTAATATTAATGTGTGGCCAAGATGAGCTTTTATAATATTATAATTTCGTAAAATAACATTTAATATTGAAACTTCAAGACTGCATTTAAAATAAATGTAAATTTAAAATTTTTTGTATAAAACTTTTAACATTAATTATAGCAGTAAAATTTTGTAATTATACACTGCAACTGTTAAATTAAACTTATTAACTTTAAAAATGTAATTATAATACTTAATTATATATATGTATATTTTTCCTTATACGTTTCATTCAAATCATCATTTAGGCACAAAAATGACCCTATTCACATAAACATATATTTTTCCTTCAAATCATCAATAATATTGTACACATAATTATATATGTATATACATATGCTGTAAAAAATCCTCCCTTAGGCCTGTTAATCGTAAGTCATATTTACCCCCATAATTGAGTTGTGCGATCCGAATACTGGACTTAACTAGCTGGCCGGCCAAACTAAATCAACTTATATCATCATTAAGTGAGATTTTCCTATTAAGTCCTAATCCGGAATCAAGGGTGCGTTCAAAAGAAATCCACTATCATATATAATCATTCTGTAAACAGTATGGGTGCACTTTGATCCGTTTAAATTTTAGGTTACGGTATCGAATATTTATAATTTTTTGTATCCTCTGAGCCATAAGAGATTTTAAAAATATTTTATTATATAATTTATGCAATTAAAATAATATAATGAAAAATTTTCATTTTTACTCATATTTTCATGAAATACGCAATGTAAAAATAAACTTATGTCATCTTTACTCATATTTTCGTGAAATATACAACATAGAAATAAACTCATGTCATATGGTTTTGGTGTTAAAAATATTTTTCTTGAATAGAAATTAATGCTATAAAATACCCGAATGTTTTAGAACATTTCTTAACTTAAAAATAAACGCAAGTATATTTTAAAGAAAAAATTGGCATAATTAAATATGCGTAAAAATAAATTTAGCAAAAATTTATGAAAAATAACTAACATAATCAAAATTTACTTACTCTTACTTAACATTGTGAGACTGTCAAAACGAATATCTCTGAAAATGAGATCGAAAAGAGTGAGTGAGAGAAAATTTTAAGTATAAAAAAAATTTTCCCTCCACCACTAATTCTTTCTTTCACTAATTTTTCTCTTCCTTTGAAATTTTTTTGTGAAAAAGTAAAGTTGAGAGCTACCTATTTATAGGAAAATTTTGAGAAAGAAAATGGAATTTATAAAAGTGTGTGGAGAAAGGTAAAATTATATTTAAAATGAAGGAATGAGCATGAGATGGGTTTGGGATGAGAGATATGGGATGGGAATGGGGATACATGTGGGGTAAACAAAAAAAATGGGAGTGCTTGCCGATACTCCCATTTAATTAGTTTTAAATTAATTTACTTAATTAATTAATTATTTATTTAACATTTTTTTTTTTTTGAAATCATTACATCTTATGCGTCTACTCTGTTTATCTTATGAAATTCTATTTTGACTAGACTGACCTCCAGGGAGCGACTAAGTCGCAATGGTCTCTGAGCACTCGCTTAGATAAGGTCTTTCTTAGATGTCAATCATGGAATCAAGGATCTTAACCGAGAAATACCTTCGTATTAATATTAACTTAATGACAATTATTATTATTATTATTATTATTATTATTATTATTATTATTATTATTATTATGCTTTAATCGTATATACATTTTTGGGGTCATTACATCTTAGGTGGATCGGGACATCCTTCCTTTCATTGTTAATACTTTGTGGTGGCGAGAGCAATGCCTTCAATGGATGGTAGAGATAGAACGCTACGATGGCGTTCTTCTTGAAACATAAGGGCATAGATGCGATTGAGGGTGGAAAGTGAATCAATCAGAAGTATCTGCCCATGGATTAGAGTGTAGGAATCGTTGAGCCCCATCAAAAACTTCAAGACATGATCTAGTTCTTATTGTGTGAGAGTCTCCTTGCGTGCGGTACAGGTGCAGGTTGACGTTCCTTGAACTGTGCATAACTCATCCCACAAACTCTTCAATTTGGCAAAGTATGCACTAACTAATAAAGATCCTTGAAGAATATTAGTAATATCTTGTTTAAGCTTGTATAGGCGGAGGCCAATGACTTGGGAGTAACGATCTTTCAGATTGTCCCATATGGCATGGACAGTTTCATAATAGATCACACTATTAGAAATCTCTTTCGAGATGGAATTGAGAAACCAAGAAATAACCATAACGTTGCATCATATCTATTGTGAGTATTCCAAGGATTCGGAAGATAGTGGAGGTAGTGTGCCATCAATGAAGCATATTTTGTTCTTCGCTTGAAGTGCGAGAATCATCGCATGGCTCCATGTGGAATAATTGTCCTCCGTGAGCGGTGAGGAAACTAAAATCAGTCTAGGGTGATCTGATTGTTGGAGGCATAAGTGATGATTGAGATCATTATATTTTTTTACCTTGGTTGCCTTTCAACCATGAGAAGTGAACCTGTTTTTTTTTTTCCAAATACGGACTGGGTTTGGATCGAACTAGACCGGGGTGTGGCCTGAATCGAGGCACGGATTAGCTTGGACGCAGGTCAGATCTGGGGCGTGACTTGGGTCGAACCTGGGGCATGGCTTGGACCTGTGACACGGATCTAATTTGGGGCGCAGGTCTGGGCTTCAAGTTAGAATTTGTGAAGAGAAAGAGAGCAACCCAAAAAGAAAAATAATTGCTTTGGATTGGGCTTGTGCGATTTGCCTTGAAAACATAATAGTGTGAAGCTTAGGAAAATAGCCCAAATGTGATCTTCTTCAACCTTTGTGCAAATTGTGCGCCTCAATTGTTCGATAAAATGCCCAATGAAAATAGAAATCAAATTGAACAGGTTGATCAAACCAAGTAAAAAAGAAATAGCATCAAAATAATTTCATAGTAAAGAGCAGCAGACTTTTGAAAAATAAAACTCACACTCAACGATTGACAATAACGTTAATGTGAGAAAAATGAGAAAAACAAGTTTTGCTTTATGGTATTCAAAGACAGAGGGGTAGAACTTGAGTAGAATTGTCCTCAAACAAGAATTGTACCTCTCAAGGATTGATTTGCTCTGATACCATGATAAAACTAGAGTAAAAGGAAATGAAAGGAAAATAAAAAACAAAAAATAACAAAGAATGAGTTGCTATTGATATATTTTCAATCTCTGTACAACCCCCTATTTATACAAAGAATTGGAGAACATGTAATTAAAAGAAAATCAATCAATACGTCAAAATATAAATGATCTGCTGACTTTTCTCTTTAGGAAAATTTACGTGACTTCAATCGTGCTTTGGTTCCTTGGTTTTTGTTGTGAAGTGTGACATTCCTCGACAAGATTAAATAGTGATCTTCTTTTGAATTATTTCTAGATAAGGAGTAGGTTTGAGAAGCATGAAATTGAATTTTCAAAGTTTGGTTATGGTGCACTTTTTAGAGTGACCCCAACTTATTTTCATGGTAAATCATTTTTTTTATGTTAAAAAAAAAAAATAGACATGACGTCTACTTTTTTCAATTTTCACATATGCATAGCTTGATTTGTTCTAAAGAGTATGGTCGTGTTCATCCCGTGTCATACCTAGTTTTTTTTTTTTTTTTTTGATAAAAATCAGATGTTGAGATTTCTATTTTAAGGAGTTGCCATAAAAAGAAAAAAAACAATGTAGAGTTGCACTGCTTAAAATTTCTTTAAAACTATTGCTTAAAAAACAAAATTTTAAAAGGCTCATTCCATGTTGAATTTTATACGTGTTGTTACAAAAGAAAAATACAAATACAAATACAAATGCTTTTGGGAAATAATCATAAAAATTAAACTTCTTTTGTTTGATCAAATAGTCTTTAGAATTTTTTTTTTCTCTTTTATTTGTCATTCATAACTAATTATGTTTGGACATAATACTCATTAATTTAGTTAATGCAATTTAGTCACTTAATTTTTTAAAGTCATCTATCTTTGTCACTGAAATTTGTTTTTATTGTGGTTACCATACATTTTAAATTGTTTGTAATTTAATTTTCAATTTACAAGTTAAATATAAATGATTTGAAACATATAGTGAACACATTAAGAAACAAATTTGCAGTCGAATAAAATTTCTTTTTCTTTGAAAGGTATAATCACATTTGGTGGATACATTGGCTATCTTTACGATGGCTTGAAATTTTCTAACAAGATTCTCAGTTTGTGTTTATGTTTTAAATTTCCCCTTTAGTTTTGGTTTAGAAGAAAACAAAACCAAATAGAAATAACCGAAAACATATTATATTACATTTTTAAGAATACAAGTTTATGTTATTTATGTTTAAATGACCCTCTTTGATTAATTATTTTTATTCGACTTCTTGTTATTTTTAGTTATTAATTAGTTCATTTTTAAGTGATAGAGAAGTGTTTGTAGAGGTAAAGGGGAAAGTGTGCAGTTTGGTTTAAAACTTGACTTTTGTAGACACCCCAAGTTTAACCAGGTCTTTCCGAGGAGACCTCATATCAAAACCTTCCCACACGGTTGTGGACCCCACACATCTTTGTAAGTCCCACACTGGTTGTGGACCCCACACATTCTTGTAAACTAAAGTTTTAAACCAAACTCCTCTACAGCTAAAAAAAAAGGAGTTTGCAAAAGCAGTCCTGCAAAAACATAATCAAGGGCCATCCAAGCCACACAACAGAAACAACAGAACTCCTCTACATCTATTCTCTGTAGTCGTATCTCCATCTTTGTTAGATGGCATCATGGCCTGGAGACTCTTCACCCATGTCATTACCAGCTCAGGAGCTCTCAAACCTAAAACAAAATAATCATAGACCTATGGCAGTCGCTCTCATTGCACATTGACTAAACATTTTGCTAATTTTCAATCATGTTACTATAATTGCAATCCAAATACACACAAATGCACAATTCCAACAGAAAATTACTTTCCCGCTTTTATATACAAGGACACAGCATTGCATCGTCACATAGAAACAACTAACATTGCAACAGATTTGGTGTGAGAATATGAAGAGTGTAGAAGTGTGTTTAATTAATAACACAGAAAACTAGAAGATTAAATATGGCCATGACTCAGAAATCCACAGGCCTGCAATAGACCTGCATGACAAAATAGGAGCTTGTACATAGACACAACGCTCATACATCAAGCAAGTAGGATTCATTTTCAGCACCATCACATACCAGATGAGCAGCTCACCAGTGTCAACCATGGGCAGTTCTCCAAAATCAGTCATGAGATTTCACTAGCTCTAACTTTCAGATTATGGATCTTGACTTGTTTCCTCATTATGACTTTCCTGCAGTAACCACATAGCTGGATGCATGAAATGCTTGAAAAATCACATGCACAAGAATTTTAAGCACAAAATTCAAATACAGGATGAAAGAGACCCAACGCCAGGAAAAAATTTCTGGTAATTATAGCTTTCACACAGTTCCACTATCCAACAATGGGCATGAATTTAGAAAAAGAAGTCAAACTAGTCAGCCCTTCATTCACTGACGACCAAAAACAAGGGAAGGAATATTGCTGTTTTCGTCTAAAAAAAGATACTATAGTAATCCCAACAATCAATCAAGCTTCATGAGCTTCCATAACAAATCACATTGAATTCTTTATAAGTGATTATCAAAAGTCTAAACTAACAACTGATAACAATGCATAGTCAACTTAGAAATGTACAATGAATACCGTATCAATTTTTGACAGTATCACCAACTTATCAGACAGTGAGAAAATGAGGATTTAATGATTGAACGCAGCTACCCACCATATGCAAATTACGACAAGTATCAGGATCCTGGTCTCTTTCTGATACTCTGAGACCTATAAAGCCTGCAACTGAGGCAGGTTGAATATAAGCCCAAAATTGACCAAATGACAAACTTGAGACCTATTTCATGAAGTTTGGGTTGGGTTGAGAAAAGACAGATAACCAAGGTTGATATTGGACCTGATCAAAAGCACTTGTCATCATTTTACACAAACAAAATGTAATATAGTAGCATATATATACAAATTAATGGGTTTTGGTAATAAGAAATGAAAATAATTATTATATCATTTACCTTTCAAAAAATTAAGAGAAATAACAAGAAAATTTTAACTATATTCAATTTAAATGTGTTGAAGTATTTGTTTAACTATAATTGTTTTTACATGCATAAGCCATTTATGTATATCTATCTTTTCCTTAACCCTACAAATCATATCCCTTAATAGAGATATCACAAGTTAATTTATGTAATATGTGCAAGAAGAAACCATTTAGTCAAACTGAACAAGCTGATAATCCCACTAACAAGGCTAACGTTGGTTTGCATTGAAAACAAGGCAAGGTTAGGCGAGATTTGACCTTCAACCCAACTCAACCCTCCTAATTTACAAATCCCAAATACCCAACTCTTGGTACATTATGTAAATACTTTATCCATGGAAATCACAAAAGAAAAAATAAATTGGTCATATATGAAGAATATCCATCAAATCTAAAAGGCGCAACAAGGGTGCTTACTTATACCAATCATCTGTTGACAGTGCCTTGAAGAAGATATGCAGCTTTTGTACGGACCTGGCATGGTAGAAAAATACTTCACAAAGGAACTTAGTTGACAAATCCATGTACAGAGCCAACAGAAGTGTATGATTGCACACCTTAGAAGCATAAGACCTCAAGTCTGTTCCGGTAATTTGGAAAGAACAGTTTCGAAGATACACCCCCCACATTTCATAAATCAGTGGTTTGGCTTCAAACAGTGGATTAGATAGGAGCCAATGTTCTGTCAGAACTAAGTAAATGTACATCTTGAAAAGATCACAGCTTTTTTCTTTCACATTAATCTCCATGAGCAATCTCAATATCTCTTCTGCCTCAGTAACCTGCAGAGAAGATTTGGAAATCTTTGCCCATAAGAAAGAAAATTTACCTTGGCTTGAAATCACAAAAGTTGAAGTACAAAATGTAAGGAGGCTTAAGGAAGGTTGGCTTAAGTTAAAGAACAATGTAGGCCAAATTTTGTTGTCAAGGATGGATTACCTTGCTATCAAAGCAAGTGACAAGTATTTCATAGGCAACTTCACTTCTGAGGCACTTACTTCGATTGTTCCCCCCTGAAATGCATTCCACTGTTCGCAAGCAGTTCAAGTCCCTGGGGACTCTGAATTGACAACAATCAGCAAGAAACTGGGAAAGGTAGGGGAAAAAGGTAAAGAGCAAAAGACAAGCTAAACACACACACACACACACACACATAAATAGCTGTAGCCTGTATGTTACTAATTAATGTTCAATAAAGATTAAATTAAGGTGATATGAAAAATTTGCAAGCCACATTGAATCTAATTATTAACATGTAAAGCAGAGGCACTTGTATAGCATCTTGGATGCACCTGTAGTGCCCTATAGAATCAAATAAGAAAAAAGAAAAAGGTCACTTGTCATAGGTGAAAAGTAATTTTTTAGGAAGTGAAAAGCAGAAGTTAGGGTATGTTCTGAAACAAACCGACAAAAATAAATAAGGGCAGCCCGGTGCACAAAGCTCCCGCGTATGCGGTGTTTGGGAAAGGGGCGGACCACAATGGGTCTATAGTACGCAGCCTTACCTTGCATTTTTGCAAGAGGCTGTTTCCACGCCATGAACCCGTGACCTCCAGGTCACACGGCAACAACCTTACTGTTGCGCCTAAATAATATTACTTTTGGAAGCAAAATTTTCTGCCTTTTTCATTGTCCACCGCCATACCATCACAACATGGGTCATACCACAAATATAATTGCCAATACCAATTGCCACCACACAAAGATAGAAGCTTCTCACTTACAGACAGCATCCCTTCCACCACCAGCTACACCACCTTTTCCACTGTGCAAAATCTCTAACAATACCACTACCTGAACCAAACCATTACTGGCTCTTCCCTCTGCCATATCCACTTTCATGACCACCAATATCGTCATCACCAAAGAGAGAAATCCCCATGCATGCCCACTACCAACAACATTGCTGTCACCACTTAGAAGTAAATGCACTTAATGTTTGCTATATCCTTTTGCTATGTTATTCATAGCAAACCATTACTGTGACAATGCCATTACATGAACCCAACCATTTACTTTCATGTTACATCATACACAGTGAACTGTTAACTATAAATTCTTTAGTCTAACACTGACATTCTATAATAATTAATGGTTGAAGCATAACTAAACTACATGCATCAATTCATTTGTTTACAAACCCCATAGTTTTTGACAAGCATGAATGTGGAACCAATGAGGAGATTGGTAAAAAAACCCAAAAAAAAAGAAAAAAAAGAAAAAAAAAAATTCATTTACTGATTGATTACACAATGATTAGAAATCAGGCTTCTATTCCTCCATTTATTTCATAAACTAACGTTACATTTAGCTTGCAGAATGGAATAGGGTAGGAATTTAATAACAGTGTATAGGGATATAACAATTTACAAAAAAGAAAAAAATAATAAAAATATAAGAAAAGATGGTGTCAATTTAAGACCAAAGACACATTGATGTGATTCCAACCAAAACAGAAAAGACAAAGAATGATTATTCCCAAATCTCACCATGGGCATGTCTCTTCCTATGCTATTTCATGTTGAAATAACACCAACTTCTGCAAGGTCTTTTGCTTAGAATGACATTTTTTCTTGTCAACTATTACATCACCGTACAATAACTATTCCATTCTCACCCTATTTCATTCCGCAAACCAAAATAACTTATGGAAGTGTTTGCTGACATTTCTGTTCTCTCTTTTCTATTTTTGTTGTAGAGTGGTGACTTTTTTAGCTGTAGAAACTTGTAGCCACAGTATCAAAATCACTCTTATAAATTAAAAATTGTTTTATACACCATGTTTAATAAAAATTAAAATAGAATGACCCTGAGAATTTAAAATATAATTAAAATTGTTTTGCACTTAAGGATTGGTTTGTTGTAATTTCTATTTTTATCATAATATTTTCTAAATTGTATTCTTTTCTATTTTCATTATTTTAATCATATATTTTTTATTTTCTTTCTTCAAGGACAAAAATGAACATGAGCTTAATAAATTACATTCAGTATAATTTCTATTTTGGTTCTTAGTTTTTGTTTCCTGGTTTTGGTTTTCATAAATTTTACCATAGCTACCCAGGTTGCTGCCCACCCCCCTCCCGAACCACGATCCAGATTGCACATACCAATTCGTCAGTGAATAGCATCCGGGATTATTGGGGGTTGGGATCCAAATCCTTAAAAGTGACGACTCAGATTTGCTAACCATTGCCAAATGAAAAAATCATCCGAAAAACGTTCACAAATTTCAAAAATCATGCAAATACAGCCTGCCAGGGGGTGAGAGATGGAGAGAGAGGAGGGCTTCTTGTGGCTGCAAAGCATGCGATGAAATAAAGAGGCTTCAGCTGCTGCATAGCCTGCAATCAGAGAAAGTGCAGCTGCAAAGCCTGCATAAGAGAGAGGAGGACTTCCTGCAACTGCTGCAGGGAAGCATGCCATGGAGACAGAAAAGAGGACTTTTTGCAGCTGTGATGGTGGATGGATTCAAAGGGAGAGAGAGAGAGACAGAGAGAGAGAGAGAGAGAGATGTTTGAGTGACCGAGAGAAAATGTTTTGAGTGACTCAGAATTTTATTGGAGTACAGCCAATAATATTTCATCCTAAGTAAATAATTCAGAACATATTGCGATCCAACATAGTGTATCGACTAATCGACCCAAATAGGTGGTCCATGCATACCACAATCTGAAAGGGGGTACCAACTAAGCCTAACCCCCAAGAAACACATACCTATTGAGTAGTGTACCCCGCTCCTGTACTTGTACAGCAACCCAAAACACCCCACACTCCAGGTAACTAAGTTATTGAGTTTGTCACCAGGGAGTACACATACATGGATTCGATAAATAGCAGACCATTACCTATAACATTCTTTATAGTCTAACATCAGCATTCTATATAATTAATAATGGAAGCATAACTAAATACAAACATCAATGGCATTTCTTTATAGATCCCATTGCTGTTAACAGTAAGCATGAAAGTGGAACCAACAAGGACATAGGTAAAACTTCGAAGAAAAAATAGAAAATGCATCTACTGAATGATTAAATGAAATATCAGGCTTGTATCTTCCACTTATTTCATACAATAAGAAATCATCACTAAGGGAATTCTTCAATCTTCACAAGTATATATCGAATAATTCAAGATCAATCAACTAGTCAAATAAAGCTCACTAATGTGTTGTTGACACAGTTCTGAGTCGCAATAGTAGAAGCAACATGCTGGTCAGTGACAACAATGCAAATCATATATGTTAACATATTTTCTTATATAAAGCATATGCCTGAATGCATCCCTACTTCTTGAAACACTTCTATTTCCCTTTTTTGTTACCGCTTTCCAGTTTTGTAAGTCAGGAAAAGCCAAAAAGAACTTTTGGTAAACTGCTTTCACGTTTATTTGTCTGAAAACATCTTGTTGAAATGAGCAGAAAATAGAAAAAGATGGAAGAACTGTTTCAACAACAGTCATGCAGTGCTATCTCTTAATTCTTTAGGATTGAAAAGAACATGCTTCCTGTTTAGTGAAACAAAAATAATTAAAAAAAAAAACCACATGGCACCCTAAACCATTAGCAAGTGTAAATTATGACGAATCATTATCCTTACCATCATTGCAATCTTGGCGTTAGGATGATGAATTGCTATTGGTTGTCATCCTTACTCTAACTGATACAGATATTATGTTCTTTCAGAGTCTCATTTCCCTCTCTTCTTCTTCTCCTTTTTTTTCCCTTTTTTTTTTGGATGGGAGGGATTGACAATGAAAACCAAATAGAACTAACCAAACCTCCATCCAGGTTAGTTAAGCCCAGTTCCTAATATGTTGTTCCATATTAGTTTAAGCTTAATTCCCAATGTGTTGGTTCAATTCCAGTTCCAATTTCTGGCAACAAAGAAAAGTTTGCTCAACTTTAGCTTGTTACCAATGTGAACACAGCAGAACCATATGTGTTTTCCATCTAATCATCTTATCCTTTTAGACTTGGTGGCAATGGGTCGTGGGTGAAATCCTTCTATACACTAGGAGATGAAACTAGCTTTGAAGAAGGTGAAGAGAATCATAATGAGCAAGTATATGCGATAATATGAATTGCTGGCAACAACATCAAAATTTGGATAAGATGTCACTGGGTAGTTTGCTTATAGAGACTGAGGCAAAGTTTTAAAAGGTTCAATTGAGGTTCACCTATACGGCATGCCCAAAGCACCTCAACAGCAATCTAAAATGCCAAATCCCAAAAAGGCCAACACATTATACACAGGCTTATATATTAGTTAAAAAAGGCACACCTTTTGAGCCTTATTAGTTGAGGCTGCTCATTTTGTGGGTGTGAATCTGGAGTTAGTTTTGGCTAGAAAATTATAATCACATGTTTATATAAAGGAATATCCTCACATGAGTTGATCTCTAACTATTGAACCTTAACCTTTCCATAATATTTAAGAGTTGCATCTTGGATCATAAAAATAATTTGATATTTGCGTCTCTCAGCATGATCTACTTTAACAAATGCAAGTTAGGATTCTTATATTTCCAATAAGTAACTTATAAACTATGTTTGGTTTATCAAATTTTATTTTGTAATGTTTTTATTTTTTTTCTTCACATTTAAAAATATATGTAATGTACTAACATATTTTTATTAAAAGAATAAAATAAAATAGTCAAAAGGCATGTGCTTCATCTCATAAGGATTAAAATGCCTCCATTACATCCAAGGTATTAATATTTTATTTCAACTGAATTTGAAGCTCTAAAAATACGGAAACTTTGACGAAAATTTTGATTTTAATGTTAATTTCGACTTTGGTTTAAAAAAAAAAACAATGAAAATCGTAGTAAAGCATGGAATTCTTCTACAAAACGTTAGAAATGGTTAATAGACATTAAGAATTTAAGTTTTAGGACTATAACAACAACAACAAAACCAAGCCTTAGTCCCACTAGGTGGGGTCGGCTATATGAATCACTTTCCGCCAATAAATGTGATCATAGATCATTTCTTTTGATAGATTCAAGGATACTAAATTCTTACTCACTATCTCCTCCCAAGTTATTTTAGGTCCACCCCTACCCCTTCTACTACCCCCCACAGTAACTAAGTCACTCTTCCTCACAGGTGCACTATGTGGCTTACGTTGCAAGTGTCCATACCATTTAAGTCGTCCCTCCCTTATCTTCTACAGGAACTACATCTAACTTACCACAAATATTTTCATTCCTTAATTTATCTTTCAATGTTATACCACTCATCCATATAAGCATTCTCATTTCAGCAACTTTTACTTTTTGGATATTATGTTTCTTTGTCGCCCAACATTCCGATCCATATAGCATAGTTGGTCTTATAGTTGTCCTATAAAACTTCCCTTTCAAATTTTAAGGGTATTCTACGATCACAGAGCACACTTGAAGCACTTCTCCATTTTACCCAACTTGCTTTAACTCTATGCATTACATCATCTTCAATTTCTCCTTCAGCTTGCATAATAGATCCAAGGTATCGAAATCTATAAGTGCTATTTATTTCTTCATCATCAAATTTAACTTTGTCTCCAATATTCCTCCTATCATTACTGAAATTACATTTCATATATTCTATCTCATTTCTACTTATCCTAAAGCCTCTAGATTCCAAAGCTTCTCTCCATAATTCTAACTCAACCTCTACTTCGTCCCTAGTTTCGTCAAAATAAATTAAATATACCTATGTTGTGTATGAGGTGCAGTTGTTATAATATAATGTGTATTAAACATACTGGGTTAATATATATATGAAATTCATAAATCAATTAAATATTATTTTTTGTACAACTAAAGATAATTTAGACATAAATGGTCAAATAAAATGTTGTTGTAAGTTTAATTTTTCATACAATTTCAAAAGACCTTGTAATAATCTTTTGTTTAAAAAAAAAAGATAAATTAAGAAAAAACGATCACTTTGCATCTAAATCTCACATTTGAACACCAAGGAAATTTCATCTCAACAAATTTCACTAAAATTTCGAGATTTCAATAAATTTCCGATGATTTGCTGAAATTTTGACAAAGATTTCGTACAATGCAAATTGACTATAGTTTTGGTTTCAAGGGTGAATAAAAAAAAAAAAGGCAGTGCGGTGCACGAAGCTCCTGCATATGCGGGGTCAAGGGAAGAGGTGGACCACGATGGGTGGAAAGTGGAAATTTCAATGGAAATTTTGACAATTTTGTGGAAATTTAAGACCATGATTACATCTTCACCTTTCAAATTACCGGGAATCATAATGTGAACAAGTGTATCAATTTCAACCTTGTTTGGTCTAAAAGAATGATAAGATAGTTTCATACATAAACCTGAAGAGTTTGCATTGATTACCCACCTAACAATATTTCAGAACTTAAAACTTTCAACTCATATTTCACTTCCCAGAGGGAATGGAACAGCAGATTGTATTCAGAACACAAAGAAATCACTTCTTCAACTTCTACAAAATCTCCTTTATATTTAATGTAATTACCTTGCATGACACATGCATCCACCTGGTATTCTAAAAAACACTTCTAAGTGTCAATAACCATAAACAATTTTGAATAAAAAATTAAAACACCTTAAAAACTAATCAAGTCCTCCAGGAAATAAATATGATGATCATTAACCCAGACAAAGGTGCACTCTTGAATGTGATACAAAAGAAAATCCAAGCAAGTTAATTGGTAAGAGGCAATAACCTGGAAGCAAGAGATTTTGCTATTTTCTTGCAGCTGGTATTCCATTCATTGTCTGTAAAGTATCCAATAATGGATAGCAAACATTCAAACAAAAGCATTGACAGGCCTTGGAGTTGACGATCTAAGAAGAGGCAAATAATGACTACGACCAACTCTTCAGCATCTGAAGTTGAGAAAATTGAATGTTTACCCCTGAAAAGAGAGAGAACACTACATTACGTTGGCACATGACCTTAATAATACCGAAAATCACAGTTCCAATCCTTTTAGGAGACATTTGGCATGAGCTATCCTACATGGATCCCAAGAATGTGGTCTCAGCAATACTGGATGCCTACTTTTAGGAACTTATGGGAATCCTACACGGCAGGCATCTCAGATTCCTGGGTATGCAAGGTGGCCCCAAAACATAGATATTCAATACTCATATCTCCTTTAGGTCCTATATTCATGTGATCCAACTGAAAGTGACAAAAATATCCCTACCACTCACTGCTCTTTGACAAAATCAGCCCTTCTTGTTGACAAATAATAACAATTAATATTATTACGATTAAATAATTATGTCATTATTGTTGTTGTGGTAGTTATCACTATTATTTTTTTGTTACAAAAAAAAAAAAAAGATGATTTCATTAGAAAGAGAAAGAACATACAATGAGAATAAGATGTCTTATTCAGAAAAAGAAAGAAAATAAAATAAAAAACAACAATCAAAATAACAACGCTAACCAATCCTGCTGAATATCTGAAAATTTTATTCCTTTTAAAACAAGCAGCAGCAAAACACCAAATCAAGGCAAAATAATGAATCTTAACCCATAACAAAGAGGAAGTCAACTTTTTTCCCGTGAATACCCATGCATTTGTTCCAACCATATTTCCTACAACATTGCAAAAGCTGCACATCTTTGCAATGCAAAGCATGTTTATTCCTCCCAAACCCAATTGATGTGACCAAAAAATCCCCCACCAACTTTGTACAAACCCAATACTCCCCCAATATACCAAGAAACTGATTCCAAATTTTCCATGCAAAAGCACAATGCAAAAATAGATGAGGTACTGTTTGAACTATCAAAACATAAAGAACACACATGAGGAGAAAGTGCCTTTGAAGGCCCCTACTTTGCAACATGTTGTTGCTGTTAACTCTATTAAGAATAACCAGCCAAATAAAAGCCCTGATTTAAGAGAGAACTTTGGCCTTCCAAATATTTTCATGGAAGCGGAAAGGTAATATTAGCACTAGTCAAATGACCAAAAACAGATTTGCAAGAATAAAGCCCCAAAGAATCTAAAGACCAAGAATGACCATCCCTCTTACAAGAAGGAAGGCAATTCTCCAGCAACAATAACAAAGAAAAGGGCTCCTCCAACCCCTTATCATCAAGAGTTCTATGAAAATTGAAATCCCAAGAAGGCATGACCATCAGATGTCGAAAGGGTAGAAACAACACCATTATGCGCCAAATACAAGCGATGAAGATGAGGGAAGAAGATGAAAAAAGGAGTATTATGAATCAAATATCTTCTTAAAAACAAATTCGAGAACCATTACCCAATAAGGAATGAAGAGTGGGTAAATCTAAGAAATACAACTCCAAGGGCTCCCTGAAGAACATCTAATTTCCAAGTTAGCATCCCACTCATCCACATGCAAACCAAATTTAATATTAATGACTTTAAGTCAAATAGAACTCTCCTCTAAGGGAAACCACCGTAATCATTTAGTTTTGGCTAAAGATCATCGTTTCTAGACACCAACTTACCAAGATCCAAACCCCCATCCAACTTAGACCTACACACAATCTCCCAACTAACCAAGTAATCCCTCCTCTCCTAACCCAAATCAAAGGACATCACTCATGATTTTCTTATGAATACGTGGTTGTACATCACTTATGTAGAACCAATAAGCAATGAAGAAAGTAACACAAGTCAAGCAATAAACCGCAAATCACGTAATTTATATTATTACACTTCCGTAGACAGTGTGTTTAAAAAGGCAAGAAGGCTAAACATGTTTACAATAGCTAGTGAGTTTTATAAAATTGTTGCACATTCACCTTACCCTAAAAAGTTTTCTATGAAAATGTAACTCAAGCACAAGAAAACATAATATGATCAAGGAATTATACTCTCTATTTTCCCTAAGGCATTACTCTACCCAATGAATAAAACCTACATTGGAATTTACATAATGATTAACCACTCAATGTACAAACCACAAGTGGTTATAGGCAAGCATAATGCCTCAGACAAGCACGGCTCGTGACATTCTCCCCTACTTATGTGCTCAACATTCTCATAGACTTTTGACGCTAAGAACTCTGCAACTTCATGAATGATTGCATGTCTTTGTTGACATCAAGCTAATTTCTTCATCTTCAAGGCCCTTCCACTTCACTAAAAACTTATGCTCTTGTCGCCTCGATGATGTGAACCCTTTGTCTGCAAGGATATCTTCCACTTCTCATCCATCAGGTTATGAGGTCTTCAGTAGTGCTCTAGTTGACTTACTTCGAGTTGGATCTTAAGTGTTGACCTAATGGCTTGTGGGAGCTAACGCAAAACACAAGGTGCACCTTCATCCGATCCAAGTCAGAGGATCAATCTTGTAAGAGACTTTCCTAACTTTGGCCAAGATGAGACTAGTAATTCATATTTATGAAATAATCTCCTATCTCGACCCTATAGTGACTTGATCTATTCTCAATGGAGCTTAACAAGCACCAAGTCACCCACATTGAGGCGCAATAATGTTCTCCCTTGATATGTCCACTTATTCATTTGCTTGGAAGCTTTCTCCAGGTAGGGTTAGGCAATCTCCATGTTTGATCTACATTCTTTGCTATACTCTGGAATTCTTTCCTCTATACAACTCTTCTAGTGTGAGATAACGACTTTTGGCTTGAAACAAGCTCAAAAGGACTTATGTTTGGTGTTAAGTTCTTTTGGGTACTAAAATTGAATGAAGACACATCAAGTATTTGCAGCCAAATCTTCTAGTTGGCAGTGGCAAAATGGTGTAAGTACTCCTCTAGTAGCCCATTAAATCTCTTCACTTGGCCATCAGTCTACCAGTTATTGCTTGAAGAGATGTCAAGCTATGAACCGAGAAAATTAGTTCCCTAAGAATCTTGTGTCTCGATCACCAATGATGTCTTCATAAACACCCCAATACCTCACAGATCACCAATGATGTCTTCATAAACACCCCAATACCTCACAATTCAACAACAACAACAAGCCTTAAGTCCCACTAGAAGGGATCGGCTACATGAATCCTTTTCCGCTAATTCACCCGATCAAGAGCATTTTCCTCTATTAAATTAAGGGATATTAAATCCTTCCTCACTACCTCATTCCAAGTTATTTTAGGTTTACCCCTGCCCCCTTTTTGTCAATGGAACAATAAACAGCAAAAGATTTCTTTCCTTATTTCAGCCCACAATTCTTTCCTTATTTCTCCATTCATTATTTTTGTATAGTTAGCATATATTTAGTTTACATGTATAGGGCTTGACAGATTAGTTTACATGAATAGGGCTAGAATCATGCTAGAACTTATTTACTTTCCATGTATAGCATTCTTGTAAAGTCTATATGTATAATATACAGAGTTCAAGGTCAAACCATTCGGCCATTCACACAATACTTTGAGATGGTATCAGAGCCTGCCGACTGCTAATTTTTCTTTCCCTTTGAATTTTGTTTTTATTTTTTTGTCTTCTCGGTTTTGGAGGTGTCTCTCATTTCTGTGGCTGTTGTGGGTCTATTCTCTTCTAGAATTTTATGGTTCTGTCTTTCGGTATTTTTGTGGCTTAGTGGCTGTCGGAACAGCTTTCTGTTGCTGTTCTGGTGCTTCTCTGTCTTTGTGATTCTCGGCACAGCAGGTTTCTTGGGTTGCTATTTATTTTTAGAGCAGGCAGGTCAATGGGAACAGCTTTCTGTTTCTGTTTCTGGTGCTCTTCTGTCCTTGTGATTCTCGGCACGGCAGTTTTTTTTTGGGTTGCAATTTATTTTTAGTGCAGGCAGATCGATCGGAACAGCTTTCTGTTGCTGTTTCTAGTGCTTCTCTGCCTTGTGATTCTTGGCACAGCAGGTTTCTTGGTTCAAGATTTATTTTTTAGTGCAGGAAGGTTGATCTTGGTTCTTTCTGTTTCTGTTTCTGGTGCTTCTCAGTCCTTGTGATTCTTGGCACAGCAGGTTTCTTGGTTCAAGATTTATTTTTCAGTGCAGGCAGGTTGATCTTGGTTTTCTTTGTACCTGCGTTGATTTATTTTTGGGCTTCTCAATTTTCTGGTAGTTTCTTTCAGCACAATCTGTTTTTTTGGGCTTCTCAATATTCTCCTTTATTTAGCATGGACTCCGCACCTATGTGTGCCAAGTTTATGGGCAACAATTATTCTACGTGGGCTTTTCAATTTGAACTTTTCCTGAAGGGAAAAGATCTTTGGGGTCATATTGATGGCACAGATTGTGCACCCAATCTTGATAAATCCAAGAATTCAATGGCTTGTCCTTCATGGGCTGTGCTTGATGCTCGGATTATGTCTTGGCTTCTTGGCTCAGTTGAGCCACATATTGTCCCCAACTTGCGACCTTATCGCACCACTCAATCCATGTGGACTTATTTAAAAATAGTATATCATCAAGATAACGGTGCCCATCGTTTTCAGTTAGAGCAAGCGATTGCCATGTTTCAACATGACAATCATTCCATCCAAGACTATTATTCGGCATTTCTGACTCTTTGGAACGAATATTCTGATTTGGTTATTGCAGATGTTCCTATTGCCTCTTTTCCCATTATTCAACGTCTTCACAAGACTAGTCGTTGTGATCAGTTTCTTATGAAACTCCGCCCCGAATATGAATTTATTTGCTCTTCTCTGCTGAATCGCTCTCCGGTTCCCTCTCTTGATGTTTGTTTTGGTGAGTTACTTCATGAAGAACAAAGGCTTAATACTCAAGTTACTCTGTCACAATCTCATGGTAGTTCAGGGTCCATCCCTGTGGCTTATGTTGCTCAACGACAAGGACCGCCGGCGCATTCTAGCACCTTGCAGTGTTTTTTTTGCAAAGAATTTGGGCATATCGCTACTAATTGTCCCAAGAAATACTGCTCTTATTGCAAGAAGGGTCACATTATCAAAGACTGTCATATCCGCCTACAGAATTGTCAAACCCAGGCATTACAGACTTTTGTTATTGTACCCCCCGCAGTGAGTTTTGCAGCCCCTGGCTCTTCTTCAAGTGACTCCTCTGCTCTTGCACCTCCTACAACGAATTACTGCACACCCAAAATGGTGCAACTTATGCTAATTTCGGCATTATCAACAATGGGGCTTCAAGGTAACAATTTTACTAAACTCTGGTATGTGGACTCAGGTGCCTCTAATCATATAACGAATAATCCCACTACTCTATGTCATGTTTGGCCCTACGCTAGTCAATCTGCTATTCAGACTACCAAAGGCAGTTCTTTGCCAATAGCTGCTGTCGAAGATGCCTCTTCTAAGTTCACTAATGTGTTTCTTGCTCCTCAGCTTTCCATGAATCTTATTTCTATTAGTCAATTAGTTGATAACAATTGTGCTGTTAATTTTCTGGTGATGGTTGTATTGTGCAGGACAAGGTAACGGGGGAGCCGATCGCGAAGGGACCTAAAGTGGGGCGCTTGTTTCCACTACTTTTGCCTATTCCAGCACTTTCTCCAGTTTCTTCTATTAAGTATTTTGCTTGTAATAATGTTTCCGATCTTAGTATGGTGTGGTATCGTCGTTTAGGTCATCCTAATACTCAGATATTATCTCATGTATTGAACTCTAGTTTACTTGGTAATAAAGAACGTTCTTCTTTATCTTTTGAGTGTGCTTCTTGCAAACTTGGTAAAAGTAAAACTCTTCCCTTCCCTTTGCATGCTAGTAGAGCTTCTCAGTGCTTTGATCTTATCCATAGTGATGTTTGGGGACCTTCCCCAATTAATTCACATAAAAAATTTAAATACTATGTGACCTTCGTTGGTGATCATAGCAGATTTACTTGGGTCTACTTTTTTCGTTATAAATCTAAGGTTTTTCGTACTTTCACTAAGTTTTTAGAGTATGTTGAAAATCAATTTTCTGTTTTTATTAAGACATTACACACAGATTCCAGTGGTGAATATTTGTCTACTGAGTTTCAGGAATTTTTGGCTTTTAAAAGCATTATTCATCAACGTTCATGTCCCGCTACTCCCCAACAAAATGGAGTAACCGAACGCAAAAATCATCATCTCCTAGATGTGGTACGTAGTCTCTTGCCGGAATCTTCTGTTCCATCCTTGTTCTGGGTTGAGACTCTGAAAACTGCTACTCACTTGATTAATCGTTTACCTTCTCTCAAGTCCTACTCATGGAGTCTCCCTATTTCCGCTTATTTGCCAAGCAACCTAGTTACGATAACCTTCGTACCTTTGGTTGTGTATGTTTTGTTCATTTACCTCCTCATGAGAGACATAAATTATCTACTCTGCTCAATTTGTTTGATGTGCATTCTTGGGATATAATGTGTGTCAAAAGGGATTTGTTTGCTATGATCCTACATTATATCATACACGCATTTCTAGGAATGTTATTTTCTTTGAAAATCAACATTTCTTTCCTGTCTTTTGTACCCTCCTCTTCTACTGTGATTCCCCCCTCCTTTGAGGAGCAGTTCTCGGATCCTCATCAAGTCAGTTCTCATTTTAAACCAGGTATTGTACATACACGACGCTCCCGCCCACAGTCTCTTCTAGTGGCTCATATGATATCTGATCCTACCACGCTTCAGATTCAGTTAGTTGCAGCACCTCCAGAGCATTTGGTACGTCACTCTTCTCAAGTGTCTATACACCCGAATAGGTATGGGTTTCCCTCTTCTAGTTCTAGTAATTCTGTTTCAGCTCTTACTGCTGCATTGTCCAATTTAGATATTCCCACATCCTACTTCACACGCTGCCAAGCATGATTGTTGGCGACAAGCTATGCAGGAAGAAATTGCCGCTCTAGAGGCCAATCACAGTTGGGACATTGAGCCTTGTCCTCCCACCATTATTCCTCTGGGTTGTAAATGGGTTTACTCAGTCAAGGTCCAATTTTTGTTGCACTTGGGAATAATCAGGAATATGGTGTCAACTATGAAGAGACCTTTGCTCCTGTGGCTAAGATGACTACTGTTCGTGCAATTCTAGCTATTGCTGCTTATAGGGATTGGTCACTACATGAAATGGATGTCAAGAATGCTTTTCTTCACGAGGATCTTAAAGAGTGTATTTATTTGAAGCCACCCCTAGGCTTGTTTCCCTCTCCTACTTCACATGTGTGTAAGCTTTGTCGCTCTCTTTATGGTCTCAAACAAGCTCCGAGGGCCTAGTTTGATAAATTCCGCACCACTTTATTACAATTTTCATTCAAGCAAAGCAAGCATGACACTTCATTGTTTCTTCGGAAATCAAACATGGGTATTATTGTTCTTTTGGTTTACGTTAATGATATTGTGATTACTGGTTCCAACTCTGCTTTACTTGCTAAACTCAAGACTCATCTCTCAGAGTCCTTTCATACGAAAGATCTTGGGTCTCTCACATATTTTATTGGTCTTGAGGTGAATTGTATTCCCTCTAGTATTTCACTTAATCAACATAAGTATGCTAGTGACTTGGTGGCTATAGCTGGCCTTCAAAAGGGTACTTCTGTTGATACTCCCATGGAATTAAATGTCAAGCTTCGCAAAGAGGAGGGTGACTTACTTGATGATCCCAATTTATACCGAAAGTTGTTGGGTAGTCTTGTCTATCTCACCATTACTAGACCGGTATTTCTTTTGTTGTACAGCAAGTCAGCCAGTTTCTTCAGACCCCTCGTCATCTTCATTTGGCTATTGTCTGTAGGATCATACTCTATGTTCAAGACACTTCTGCCCATATTTTATTCTTCCCTGCAGGCAATTCTACTCATCTTGCTACTTATAGCGATGCTAATTAGGCTAGTTATGCAGATACACATCGCTCCATCACTGGTTGGTGTGTGTTCTTAGGTGATGCATCGATCTCTTGGAAGAGTAAGAAGCAAGACAGAGTTTCTAAGTCATCGACGGAATCTGAATATCGGGCGATGTCTCTTGCTTGTTCTGAAATTATTTGGATTCGAGGTTTGCTTGCTGAGCTAGATTTTTCTGAGACCGACCCTACACCTCTACATGCCAATAATACAAGTGCTATCCAGATCACGATCAATCCTGTCTATCATGAGCGCACGAAGCATATTGAAGTCGATTGTCACTCTATCCGTGAAGCATTTGAAGCTCGTGTTATCACTCTTCCACATATTTCCACTGAATTACAAATTGCTGATATCTTCACCAAGGCTCTCACCCGTCATCGACATTGCTTCCTAAGTAGCAAATTGATGCTTGTTGATCAACCCGCATCAATTTGAGGGTGGCTGTCAACGGAACAGCAAACAACAAAAGATTTCTGTCCTTATTTCAGCCCACAATTATTTCCTTATTTATCCATTTATTATTTTGTACAGTTAGCATATATTTAGTTTACATGTATAGGGCTTGAAAGATTATAGTTTACATGTATAGGGCTAGAATCATGCTAGAACTTATTTACTTTCCATGTATAACATTTTTGTAAAGTCTATATATAATATACAGAACTCAAGGTCAAACCATTTGCCCATTCACACAATACTTTGACATTTTCATGTCAGACTCACTTCGCCTTACAGGTGCTCTACTAGGTCTGCGTTTCAAATGCTCAAACCATCTAAGCCGCCCCTCCCTTATCTTGTTTTCAACCAATGCTATGCCTAAATTATTACACATATGTTCATTTCTTACGTTATTTTTAATGTTAAACCACTTATCCACCTTAACATTCTCATCTCAGCAACTTTTATTTTTTGTACATGCTGTTTCTTAGTTGCCCAACATTTTGAACCATAAAGCATAGCTGGCCTTATAGTCATTTTATAAAATTTTCCTTTCAATTTTAAGGGTATTTTATGATCACACAACACACCTGATGCACTCCTCCATTTAACCCAGCTTGTTTTAATTCTATGTACTACATCTTCTTCAATTTCCTCTTCAGCTTGCATAATAGATCCAAGATATCTAAATCTGTCAGTGCTATTAATATCTTAATTATCAAGTTTAATCTTCTCTCTATTGCTACTCCTTACATTATTGAAATTGCATTTCATATATTGTGTCTTATTTCTACTTATCCTGAACCCTTTAGACTCTAATGTGACTCTCCAAAGTTCTAACTTAGATTCCACTCCGCTCCTACAATCATCAATCAACACGATATCATCTATACACAACATACACCAAGAGATCTCATTTTGGATATTTTTAATTAGTTCATCAATTAGTAAAGTAAAAAGATAAGGAATCAAAGTAGAACCTTAATGTACACCTACTGTGATTTGAAAATCTCTAGATTCACCTCCTACAATCCTAATGCTAGCCACTACTCTATCATACATATCCTTAATGACCTTCGTATATCTGCTACAAACTCCCTCCTTTTCTAAGACCCACCAAAGAACTTTCCTAAGTACTCTATCATAAGCTTTCTCTAGGTTAATAAAAATCATATGCAAATCCCTCTTATTTTCCCTAAACTTTTCCATTAAACTTCTTAAAAGATAAATAGCTTCTGTTGTTGATCTCCCACGCATAAAACCAAATTGATTTTTTGAAATCTTCATTTTTAATCTTATTCTATGTACAATTACCCTTTCCCATAATTTCATCATGTCTCATAACCTTAATTCAACGATAGTTATTACAGTTTTGAATATCGCTTTGTTTTTGTACAAAGGTACTGATGTACTTTTCCTCCATTCTTCTGGCACTTCTTGGTTTTTATAATAGTGTTGAATAGATTAGTTAACCAATTAATTCCTTTATCCCCTAAACATTTCCAAACTTCAATTAGTATTTTATTGGGTCCTATAAATTTCCCAGTTTTCATTTTTTTTAATGCATCTTAACTTCAAGGACTCTAATTTTGTGAATAAATCTCCTATTTTTAGTCTTCTCCTTATTTGTCACATCCAAGTTCAATCTTTCATTTTGGTTTTCATTAAACAACTTATCAAAATATCTCTACCACCTCTCTTTTATGTCTTCTTCTCTAATTAAGACATTATCATTCTCGTCCTTTATACATTTTACATCACCTAAATCTTTGCATTTGCTTTCTCTAACTCTAGCAAGTTTATAAATGTCTTTTTCTCCTTCTATTGTATCTAGTTTAGTATATAAAGTATCATAAGCTCAATGTTTAGCTTCACTAATAGTCTTTTCTGCATTTTTTTTTCTTGCTTCCAATGTTTTAAAATGCGAAGGCATAAGGTGAGCCATTTTAACCCTTAAGAGGTGAGGCGTAAGCCTTTTGAGAATTTTTTTTTAAGATAAAAATATATTATATATATTTTTAAAAAAAGTAAAAATTAAGAAAATCACAAATATAATGTAAAAAATAAAAACTAGATGTATTCTGCAATACTAGTTGGTCATTCAAAAATTGCTAACTTGAATACATGACATAAATCATGACAAGAGATAGCTATATCATTACAAAGTTCAAACTATTTTCATGATGTGAGATACAACTCTCAATTACTTTGGAAAGGCTGAGGTTCAATAGTTCCAGAAAATAGAAAATAAACTCATATTATGACATTCCTTTTATACAAACATGTAGTTAAAATTTTCTAACCAATTCTAACTTGAGAATCACACACCCAAAATGCGTAAGTCTCAACTAAAAAAGCGCAAAAGGCATGCTTTTTGTAAAAACAATGCGTAAGCCTCAGCATGTAATGTGTTAGCTTTTTTGGAATTTGGTATTTTAGATTGAGCCTCAAGGCGTTTTAGGCATGCCTTGCCTTGAGGCGAGCCTTGATTGAGCCTTTTAAAACACTACTTGCTTCTTTATATTTTCCAAGATCTTTCTATATTTCTACAATTTTGCCATATTTTATACCAATTTCTTTTTGTCTTAACAGATTTTTGGACTTCTTGATCCCACCACCAACTTTCTTTACTACCCGAGTATCTTCCTTTGGACTCACCTAAAACCTCTTTTGCTATCCTTACGATAGAATTTATTCCAAACAGTATTTGCATTAATTTTTATCCCAGTATTGTCCAATCACATTCTTTGATCATTTTATCTTCAAATTTTAATATATTAGCTCCCTTCAAGTTCCACCATTCCTCTTGCGTTGATTTAAGCTATTCCTTCTCTTCCATTTTTTTATATGTATATCTAATACTAAGACTACGTAGTGTACCCAAAATTTTACCTGGAATAACTTTACAATCCTTACAAGATAGATGATCCCCATTCTTAATTAAGATGAAATCTATTTGGCTTTTATTATACCCACTCTTGAAGATTATTAAGTGTTTTTCTCTTTTTATAAAGCAAGTATTCAATATAACAAAATCATAAGACATGACAACAGCCTCATTTTTATCTCAATATCCACGGCCTCCATATATTTTTCTCATATCCTATATTATCCTTTCCAATGTGACCTTTCAAATCAGCTCCTATGAATGTCTTTTCAGACATTGGTATCCCTTGTAAAATATTATCCATATCTTCCCAAAATTGTCTTTTAAGATTTTCTACGAGTCCTATTTGGGGAGCATACGCACTAATGACATTCACTATCTCTAAGCCTTAAGTTATCCCGATTTTAATGATCCTATCCCCTATTCTTTTAACATCTATTACATTATCTTTTAAGTCTTTGTCTACAATAACACCCACCCCGTTTTTATGTTTCTCTTTTCCAATGTACCAAATTTTAAATCCTGATTTTTTAATTTCTCTAACTTTCTCTCCTACCCATTTCATCTCTTAAAGGTAGAATAAGTTAATTTTCCTCCAAAACATTATTTCCACTATTTCCATACTTTTTTTCCCGTAAGAATCCCTATATTCCAAGGTGCTAATCTAATCTTAGTTTCTTGTGCTAACTCATTTATCCTCACCCTTTTATATCAACCCAGTTTATTCCCTTGACCTAGGTTAATTTGGTAAGAACTTATGATAATAAGATCTGACAAAGTTTTACCTTGGCTATTAGCTACCTAACACAAACATGCTCCTTTATTTCGGCTTGGGTTTGGCTGTGTGCACAAAGAATTTTTGTTACACAGGCGAAGTACACGTTTGCGCTTTTTCGTTTTTTTTTTTTTTTTCACATAGACAAATTTCTAAGTCACACCCTACATCTAGTAGAAACCACACATCATTTTTAATACAAATACATTAAAAATTTTAAAGCATACAATTTTGAGTGTGAATCAAGCTAGACTACAATTAAAAAAATCATAAAATAGTACTTTTTGAAAAATGTTGTATATTCCAAAACTTGCAAATGAAAATCACAAAAACACAAAAATGCATATATATTAAGCCTACAAATCATAAACACAAAATCTCCACTACTAACCAACTATTAGAAATTTTTTTAATAACAGTAATAAGAAAATAAATAACAAAAGAGGAGAAGATCTCACCAGTGACTAAAACTAAAAAGGAAATGACAACCGCTTGAAAAATACTACAATATGTACCCTTTGCCGCAAGAAATTTTGATGCTGCTAACGAAAATCAATCAAAGAATATTTAAGCAATGAGGGATTGCAAGAATTCTTCAATCTAAATTCAAGATTATCCAAGAATATTGAAGAAACAAGATTTCTCAACCCATAAAATCTTTATTGCTTCTTCATGATTTTAGGGCTGAAGAAACAAGAATCCTTGAATTTGTTTGGGTCTTTGGGAAAAAAGAAAAGGAAAAGAAAGGAAAGAAAAGGAAGTTCAGAGAGGGGATCTGTTTGGTTGGTGAGAAAACAAAACCAAAAAGGAAAGTACAGAATAAAGAAAATGAAAGAAAACAAGATGGGAGGTTGGAAGAGTTGCTGGACAAAAACTGCCACGAGACACAACAAAATTCAGAAATGAGAAAAAGTGTTGAGAGAGTTATGGAAGAGAATTAAAGAGAAGAAGAAGAAGAGAAGGAGAAGAGAAACAAAGATGAAGCAAGAGAGTAGAAGGCCGCTGGGCAGCAAAGGATTAGGGGCAGAACAGGAGATCGGAACAGAGAAGAGAGGAGAAAAAGAGAGAATGAAAGAAGAAGAAGAGAAGGAGAAGAAAAAGCAGCAACAGAGGGAGACAGAAGTTGCAGAACAGTGGGGGGAGGGAGAAGAGAAGAAGAGGGGGAAGAAGAAGATTCTATTATGCACCTTAATTTGATGTAATGCAAATCAGTTGCAATAGCAAAGGATTCACCCCAATACTTCACAATATGTATGAAAAATAATCATGATGTCTCTTCTGTTGAGTAGTGCTTCACTGTTGGTGTGGAAGTATTGAATCTTGAAAACTTGTCCATAACCAAAAGTATAGACCCTATGCTCTTAACTCCAAGCACGTTAGTAATGAAGTCAAGTGAGACACTCTCCATGGTCTTGTTGGTACTTGATGAGGCTCCAACAACCCTGCAATCTTCTTTTGCTCAACCTTGTCTAGCTGGCAAGTGAGACAAGTCTACTCAACCACCTTATCTTGCATGTGTGGCCAGCAGTACCTCTACTTCATAATGCCATAGTCATGTGCCATCCTAGGTAGCTTGCCTATATCATGTCATGATACTCCAACAAAAGTGTCTTCCTGAGGTCACCAACTCAAGGAACAAAGAGTCAATTGGCATATGTCTAAAGTAAGCCATTCTCTAACCAAAATTGGCACGCTTTGCCCCTATTCCACCAACTTCACAAAATCTTGGGAATATTTGACAAGGTTCTCCACAATGCACTCCCGGCCTCCCGTATTTTCGTGGTACTCTTACTTAATGTCAAGTGTGTTACCAGTTGGAAGGCCACAAGCTCGATCTTCCTGCTCAAAGCATCTGCAACTTGATTCATTCACCTTGCCTTGCGCTCGAAGAAGAAATCAAACTCAGCGAGGAATTCTTTCCAACAATCCCGCTTAAGAAATGATTTAGACTGTGTAAAGAAATGACTGATAACTAATTATCTGTCTTCACCGTGAATTTAGATGTAGTAATGTCGTCACAATGAATCACTGCTATCATCTCCTTCCCTTCTATAGCTTCACCAAGCTTATGGCTCTCGAATGCAACAAAATATCCATCCTATAACAAAATTCCACAAAGAGCATTGTCTGACGTGTCTATCTATACCTCAAAGGCTTCATGATGTCCAGTGGAGCAAGTACTTCATCCCTCATCATGGATTCTTCCAAGTTGTCAAAGCTCCCTATATCTAGCATCTAGTTCCATCTATGGCCCTTCTTTAGCAATTCAATTAACAAGGCAGTTCTCCTCGAGTACCCTTCTCAAACCCTTATTGAGTTACACAGTAGCAAGTAACTTCTCATCATCCCCTTTCTTTGTCACAACTTGCACAATGCAAGGATGATCACCTAAAAGGCACAGAAACTAATGAACGGTATTGGGACTGCCCTAGTCTTCCTTAAGAATTCCATTCAAGTATCACTTGGAAATCATCCATCAAAAAGGCAGTGAAGTTCGCATGCCCGCACACTAACCAAGCTTCATAGTCACCTGCTTAACTACTCCCACACAATGTAGGTTGGGCTGTAATGTTAATCACTTTTATGTGTTTGGGTCTTTGTCCAATTTCAATTTGGGTCTTTCTGCTTCACCTTGTGAGACAAAGTTGTGAGTAGTAGAGTAGCTCCGATATCCACCACAACACAGGTGCTCTTCCCATTAATCTGTAGATCCACAAACATTAATCCTCTACCTTGAGCAAACTTGATTTTTTTGTCTCTCTCCAATGCATTCAGCAAGGCATTTCACCCATCCTCCAGATTCCCTCCTCATCCTCATCTTGCCCTTGTGTCCCCTCTGCAATGCAAGCTTGCAAGACATTGAGCAATGATTTTTTAGGGCAATTAGCAACTCCATAAGGGCCTCAACCTAAGAAGCATGCAATCTTACCTTTATCACTGGATATGTTGAAACTTGAAAGCTAGATGCTTCCTTTAAGTTGATGCCTTGGTGTTAACTCCCCCAATAGTCAGCCAAAAGTAAACAATGAATTCACCGTACGAGCAAAATCCACAAGCAATGAATAAAAATTCAGTGGAACAGTAAGCAATCATGAAAGCAAACACAAGTCAAGTGGTAAACCACGAAGCAACATAATTCATATTATCACACCTCCATAGTCAACATGTGTTTAGTGAGCGAGGCAAGTAGGCTAAACACGTTTACAATAGCCTAGATACTTTACAAGATTGATGAACATTTACCCTCCCTTAAAAGCTATCTATGCAAATCTAACTCTTAACACAAGGACCATCCAAAAGATCATACCCCCTTTTTCCATAGGGCATTACTCTACCCAATAGAAGCTATACTAGTATTTACATGATGGTTACACACCTAAAATGCACAAGATAAACGGTCACAGACAACCATAATGCCCTATACAAGAGGCCTCATGGACAAGCTTACCCTATCATAAGCTTTTTCAAAAAACCAATTTGAAACTAATCCTCTCCTCATTCCTCCCAACATCCTCCACTACCTCATTAGCTACCAAAATAGCATACATAATATGCTTACCCACCACAAAAGCACTTTGATCTAGAGAAATAGTGTCATATAATGCTGCACTCAATGTATTATCTAGAATTTTAGCAAAGTTGTCATTATTATTATAAGATATTACTAAAGATTATTATAATTATTATTAGTACCTATTACATATTTAATATTTTAAATAAATACGAACAGTATAAAAACGTTAGTATTATTATCATTACACATATTCGAATAATCTTATAGAAGTAACATTAGAACACCCATGTTATTCCATACATTGTAATGTTATTCCTAATTAATGAACCAAACAAAAATATTTCCTTAAGATAGTAATTTTATTCTCAAGCATAAGATACCCAAGAAAGTGATTCAAGGAAAGAATTTAGAATAATTCAAGCCAAATGCCCCCCACCCCCCTTGAGCTATCCAAACCATCTAACCATTGCCATATAATATTAGTTGGGCATCAGGTTTCAACTTATACTAATCAAGCCCATGTTACTACCAAAAGTATACTGTCAATAAGTACCATTTACTACATACCTTAGTAGACAACAAGCAGCAATATATTTGATCCAAGCTCTAATGTTTTGAGGTGGCCCACAATTAGAATCTAAAAGACAAGTTTGAACAGTTTGTGAGAAGACCACCATTGCAAAGTGCCAAGAAATTTGAAACGGACCAGATTACTATTTTCAAAGTAAATTTTGACGACAAATAAATACATATTAAATTATGAATTATGCCCAATGGCACATCTGGATATTGCATTATCACTACATTCATCAACAACTAAGAACGCATCAATACAGATGTTCTTGCATTTTGCAGCCTAAATTGGCCAAAAGCACCAACCTATGGAAGCTGTATTCAGCTAGTTCATTGGATTTTTAAAAGCAAAGAATTTTTTTTAATTTATATTTCTTTTCCAGGATTATCACTGCACTTCATCCTTCAATGATCTACTGCATATCGAGTCAAGAACCATTTGTGTTTGAGAACAACACAAACAAATGAGATGAATATTAATGATAGAACAAATATGCCTATGTGAATAAATCGGAAAGAAAATGCATAAAACCATTGAATCCCATATATTGGTCATTGTCTCATAGCCATATAGCAAGGGCAATAACAAGGTTATCCATATCTAATGCAAAAAAGTCAACACAAATGAATAATGACATATGTTGGCACCCCAAATCATTTCTTAGTGTTGGGAAAACACTAAAGCTGTGTTCAGGAGGGCGTGTTTCAAGCCTTGGATTTGGATTTATGTGGATTTGGATTTATGTGGATATGGAAGAGAGAGAAACCCTTTGTTGTAATTAAATTTTTCTATTCATTAAACATTCTCAACATGATATCAAAGCATGATCCCAAGACATAAGCACTAAGTGTTACAGCCACCACCAAACCAAGCCTTAAAGCTCATAACCCTATGCATGTCTACCACTGTAAGAGAGTCTTCCACACCAGCATAGACTGAAGGCAGCTCCAGCAATCACCAGAAAACATAACAGTCGTTGAGAAAATCCTAATCAGCACTGCAAGTTCAAAACCAAAAGAACACTTAAGATTTTTAAAAATACAAGGATCAGTAGACAACACCGGTCTGCAGCCCCCCTCAAATCTCATCGCCGAAGGTCCACCCACAAACCTTCATGCGCCCGCCAAAGGCTAGTTGCTCTGACTCCACATGCGACCATGTGAGGCTTTGTTAGTTGTTCACTTGTAGCACTTCATTAATGATTGTTTGGTACCATTAGAATATGTATGTCAATGGAAATTAAGTTCCTTGAGGTTGTGGCAATGTAATTGTTCGTTTGTTTACAATTCATTTCTCGTTGCTCACCTTCTTCATGGTTGTACCAATTGTCTACCTTGTCTGTTGTTGGTAATGTTTGTGAACATTAGGATGGAGTCAATGAATCCCAAAAATATGTTCCCTTCATCACTACCGCAAAAACCAAGTAAGATGGAAAGAATTATGCACAATATAAGGCCATCAAGACTCAAGGTCTTCTATTTGACAGGCTTAGGCAAATCTAGGCTTGTAAGGACAAATGGAAAGAAGTATGGGTTCATGAAGATGCATTGATTGTTGCCCTATTGTGAAACTCAATAAAATCCCAAATTGTGTGGATGTGCACGAATGTGGATGCATACCAGTTGTTTGGATATTGTGTCGAACTCTTATACTCAGCAACATTACCCGTATATACGATCTCTCCCTAGAGTACTTTAGGTTACAACAAGGGAAATAGGAGTGTCACAAAATATTTTGCAAAGATGAAGCGCATTCGTGAGGAACACAACATCGTGCAGCACATAACATTCAATGTCCATGAGATGCAAAAGTAAAGGGATCAGATGATAATCCTTTGGATCTTATCACCCTAGCGAGTTTGAAACCCAAGTTCAATGCAATCCAGCCCCTTGATAGTACAAAGTTGCAATCATTAATTAATGTTTATTCTTATGTCCTTTATGCTTCTTCCAAGTTCCAACACCCATTCCTCAACCCTTGGTTCCCATGTTTCAACCTCTAACGATGAGAAGACTATTTGTTACACAAGATGGTTTTGGCTTTCAACCAAGTAGTAGCAAAAGCCTATGCCATGGTTCAAGTAGTCATGGAAAAAGGGATTGAAAAGGTCCCCATGCAAGTGTACTCACTACTCATATAAACAAGGAGGTTATATGATTAAGCAATGTTGGGATCTTCATGGTAAATCCTCACAGATTGCCAATGCAGCCACCATGGATTCCGTTTTTCACAATTCAGCAAATGGGAGCAAAGTATATTGTATCTGTTTCAGAAGAACAATATTCAAAGTCCCTACAATATTAGGCATCCCAACAAACTTCTCTTCCCATTGCATTTCTTGCTCAGTTACCTACAACTTGCTTGTCGTCCAGTGTTTCTCCCACTAGTGATTGGATTATAAATTTAGTTACTACTAACTATATGATAGTACAACCAATTTCTTTTCCAACCTCCGGATTCTCAAAACTTGCCTTTTGTTACCCCTGCTATGTGTCCATTACTACCATCAAGGGAAAAAGGACTATAAATCCTACTCTCCGCGTCTCCGTAAAAGGACTATAAATCCTACTCTCCATCTCTCTGTTTCTTTCCTTTCGTATTTTCCCAAGTTTCCCTTTAATCTTACGTAGGTTAACAAGACTACAAAATCCATGAATTGTTCCATAATATTCTTTCCTCATTTTTGTTGTCATTGAGGAGTTGAAGACCAATAAGATAATTAGTGGAGGATGTGAGGCTAGTAGATTTTATTATGAGTTTCTATCTAATTCTTCTACCAGCCAACTCTATTGTTGCTACACCACTTCATATCCTATTGTAGCCTTGGTCATCCTTTGTTGGACAAGTTAAAGTAGCTTTTTCCGACCAAAGAGTTTTAAGTCTACTCTTGAGCATAAGTCTTAGGGAAAGCACCATCGTGTTCCATTCACTTCCCAAAAGAGTAAACAAGCAAAGCCCTTTCATGTTAGTCCATTATGCTTTTTGAGGTCCTAGTCAAGTTGTTTCAAAGTTGGGTTGTCATTATTTTCTCACAATGCCTACTCAAGGGGTAGTTCTGAGTTATCCTTTTGTTCAGCAATAGTGATAAAGCTGAGGACTACTTAAGTACCTAATTCACTACTTAGATGACTATCAGTCATCTTGGCCCATACTTTACAACAAAATGGGGTAGCAAAAAGGAAAAATAGACATCTTTTAAATCACTCAAGCCCCACTAGATGAGATGGATGTCCTTAAAGAATTCCAAAGTCATGGTGGGCGTGCTAATAGCTTCCTCTCTTATTAACAAAATGCTATCCTCTATTCTCCGTGGTAAAATACCCTACTCTATTCTCCACCACTCCTTTATCCCCACTAGCTCCTCATATAGTCGAGTGTGTGACCATTGTTTATCAGTCGAGGAGTGGATAAGTTGAATCCTTGTGCTATCAAATGCATTTTTCTTGGCAACTCATGAACTCAAAAGAGATATCGTTGTTATAGTCATACCTTGCATGATTTACATCATCTTTTTGCTTTTGTTGATGTTGCCTTCTTTAAGTCTACACCATCCTATTCTTATTCCTTGAGCTCGAGTAACCTTAATAAGTTGGCTCAACCTAGCTTTCCAAATTCTAGCCTATTATCTCTGCCAGTCATCCTCTAACATATTCAGCTAATTTTGAGTCCTTCTAGTTGCCTGACCATCCAAATTTGCAAGTTTACACACAACAACAACTCAAGGGAGGAGAGCCTCCTCCAGCTTCTACTGCTACACCTCTAGTCAATGACTCAAGTTGTTGATCACCCTACTACTATCCGAAAAGGATTCAAGTTGTCAATCATCCTATTACCATCCAAAAAGGTAATGCACATAATTGATATACTCAACATCCAAAATCAAATTTCATTTGCTATGATTTCCTATCCGCCTCATATTACTTTTTTGTTAGTACACTATCAAATGTAGCTCTTCCCAAATCCATCTCTAAAGCCTTATCCCATTCAAGGTGGAGTACAGAATGGTGGAAGAGATGCGCATACAAGATAATGACTCAAAATCCGATACCTCTCCGTGCTAATAAGTTTGTGGTTATTTATCTCTAATGTACATTGTGAAGACCATTCCTGATGGTTCGGCTCATCTAAAGGCCCATTGATATAGGATAAGAAGTCCTTGGGAAGATCCATCTTAAAGAACAATTAAGAAGAATTGGGTCATCGTTGGGTTTAGTTAGTAGTTAATTGTTCATTTAGTTTAATTATTATAGGATTATGTGTATTTGGGGGCTTGTTTATAATATTTGTGTATTTTAAAAGTGTAAAGCCCTACCTTACATTGATTCTTTGTTTCTACTTATGTCACCTTTTTTGAGTAAATATCTTATTGTTCCGAGTCCTTAAGTCCAGTTGGCCTTGAGCAGCAATACACATAGCGACCCAACGTTAACCATGCCTAGTCCTTCTACATCTTCATCCAGTTTCAGTCCTCATCACTTGGATCATCCCAATTTGCAAGTATACACATGGCAACACAAAGGAGAGCCTCCTCTAGCTTCTGCTTTTGTGGCTCAAGTTCCCTTGTCAGATGATCCTATTGCCAAAAATTTTGATCCTCCTATAGTTGTTCGAAAAGTTAAATGCACTTGTATCCAACATCCAATCTCCAATTTCGGTTTTTATGATTTCTTGCCACCCTTATATTGTTGTTTTCTTAGTACTCTGTCTTCTATTGCTCTTCCAAAATTTATTTCTGAAGCCTTATCCCATTCTGGTTGCAAGACTGCAATGGTTGAAGAGATGCGTGCGCTTGGGATTTGATACCTCTTCCTCCTAATAAATCTGCGGTTGGTTGTCGTTGGGTGTACAATGTTAAAGTCAACCCAAAAGGTTTTGTGGCTCATTTGAAGGCTCGCCTTTTTTCTAAGGGATATACTCAAATGTATGATTTAGATTATTCAGACACATTCTCTCCAGTTGAGAAACTTGCCTAAGTATGTTTGTTCATCTCCTTAGCCACCACTTGTTACTAACCTCTACATCAGTAGATGTGAAGTATGCTTTCCTAAATGGTGATCTTCAGAAGGAGGTTTATATGGAGCAACCGTCTGAGTTTGTTTCTCAAGGTGGGTTAGGCTTAGAGTGTCGGCTCGAGAAATTATTACATGATTTAAAATAGTCTCCCAAAGCCATAGTTTGGTTGTTTCAATGCTACAGTACTTGAGTTTGGACTCCAACAATATACAGTAGATCACTTTGTATTTTATCATCATACTCCATCTAGCAGGATTCTCCTTATTATGTGGATGACATTGTTATTACTGGCAATGATGATCAACGTATCTAGGGCCTAAAGCATTTCCTACAAACTAAGATTCAAACCAAAGATTTGGGAACATTGAAGTACTTCTTGGGTATAATAGTATCGAGATCCCATATAGGAACCATCTTGTCATAAAGGAACTATGTTCCTAATCTTCTAGATGAGATTGGACTATTAGGATCCAAGCTTGATGATACAACCATGGATTCCAATAGTATGTTAGTACTAGATATGGGAGATTTATTGCCTGACCTAGGACAATACCGAAGACTTGTTGGAAAGTTGAATTATCTCACAGTCACTCGATCTGATGTATCTTTCACAACAAGTGTTGTGAGTCAATTTATTGATTACCCAAGAACAAGTCGCTAGGATACAGTAATTTGCATCTTGAAATATCTCATATGTGCAACTGGAAAAGGTTTCTTATATTAGTATCAAGATCACACTTATATTGAAGGATATACGGATGCAGATTGGGCCAGGTCACCTTCTGATAGAAGATCTCTAATCAGACATTGCATCTTTGTTGGGGGTAATTTGGGTTCTTGGAAGAGTAAGAAAAAAATTGTGGTGGCTAGGTCAAGTTCTAAATTAGAGTATAGGGTCATTGCTCACACTAAATATGAACTTGTTTGGTTGAAGAACATGTTGGAAGAATCGCTTTCCACATTCTCGACCTATGGAGTTGATGTGTAACAACCAAACTTCTATTCATGTTGCCTCCAACCTAGTCTCCATGAGCAAACAAAATACATTGAAGTTGATTACCACTTTGTTCAAAAGAAACTTGTGTAGAAGCTCATTACAACCACTCATGTGAAGTTTGATTGGCAACTTGCTAATTTTTCATTAAAGCCTTAGGGGGTGCTCATGTTAAATTCATTTGTAACAAGCTAGTGACATATGATATCTATGCTCCACCTTGAGAGGGAGTGTTAATGGTCATTTTGCTCATTTTAGCAATATTAGTATGTGTTAGTGTTCATTAGAAAGTGTGAGTTAGTAAGGGTATTTTGGTCACTAGAATGTACTTGACACATATTATAAATTGAGGGAGAGACGTATTATTGTGATTAGGTCTTCCATTTTACTCAATAATTTTAGCAATATTAGTATGTGTTAGTGCTTATTAGAAAGTGTGAGTTAGTAAGGGTATTTTGGTCACTCGAATGTACTTGACACATATTATAAATTGAGGGAGAGACCTATTATTGTGATTAGGTCTTCCATTTTACTCAATAATTCAACAGACACCATTTTACATGTTCGCAAAAGATATTTGGTTCCTATCCAAATGGGTGGAATATCTTGCTAACGTTTAGTGCAAAATCATACCCATGAACATTGGCCATGTACTCCGTAGTTCTCCTTGGTTGGATGATTTGGGTATGACTCAAGGATATGAGAACGAGTAAAATCCAACACCACCCCTTGAGTTTTCCAAATATGACACTTTACCCCCTGTGTTTTTTAAAACTACCAAAAAACCCCGTAGAAGTTTAATTTTATTGACAAAATGAACCTACCATTAGTTGACTGTTAGTCAATCGTGAAGTAGATGCAAAAAAAATTAACTTTTACCCTGAATAGAGTGACATTTCTACCTTTTTGGTTCAATTGTGATTAGATTTTTTTTTTTTCAAAAATGGCATTAATTTAATAAATTAAGTTGGTAAAATTGGTCAATTAAGTACAATATGTTTTTGAAAATTGAACTTATTAGTGAATCGGGCACCTAGTTCTTAGTCGGCCAGTCTAGCTAGTTGACCCAACCAAATGACATAAACATGACAACATAATCAAATTATTATGTTAAAAATTTGAAAGTATATGAAAAAATAAATAATAAATAATATTAATAATTCAAAAGACAAAATACTTAAGATAATCGTATTGTTCCTAAATACTTGTTATATACAATTTTCACACAAATTAAATGACTCAATATGTCATTAAAAAGTAAAATATAGTTTAAAAATCAGTTTGGATCGACCGGTTGGTCGAATTGCGGCTTACTTTTAAATCCATACCGAATATTCACTGGGTCATCCCCTATGAGCAATGCGCGTCACGAGCTAAGCTTGTTCAGGGCATTATGCTTGCCTGTGACCGCTTGTCTCATGTGTTTGGGATGGGTTTCCATCATGTAAATGCTAGTGTAGGGTTATTTTCTAGAATTTGTTTCATTGTATGCCAAGTAAGGCAATATGACTCCTCGATCACTTTGATGTTTCCTAGTGCCAGGATGAATTTTGCATGTAAAGCTCTTTAGGGGAGGGTGAGTGTTCATCGGTCTTGTAGAACTCACTAGCTATTGTCAATGTGTTTAGCCTACTTACCTCCCTCGCTAAACACACAAGCACGAGTGTTTTATCTAGCGCCGCACGGTCCTTTCACAAAGGTGTGAAAATAGTTGGCCCATGACACCTAGTATCAGAGCAAAGGTTATTTGCTACATGAATTTAGTTACCTTCGTTGTGCGATTGGGATAGCTTTGGTAAGTGACCATGGCACCAACCAATATTGAGAGAATCAGCGTGCTAGAAGCACAGGCTGAGACAACAGCCAAAAATATGGCCGCAGCGGTGGCCCAACTGAGGGAACTTGTTGATGACGTGATGGGATCACAAAAGCATCAAGCAAGTTTGATAAGTGAGATGTCAAAGCACGTTCACCAAACTGTGGAAACTTTGCAATCTCAGATAGGTGATCTGGAAGCAAAGATTAATCTAATAGTTCTTGCTATGGGAAACTTTAACACTCTAGGGTTTAGCAAGACCAAGGTACCAAAACCCAAGACGTATGGGGGTGCCTGTGATGCCAAGGAATTGGAGAACTTCTTGTTTGATGTGGAGTAGTACTTTCGCGTTGTGAGGACGGCCTCAGAACAGGTGAAAGTGGATGTTGCGACCATGTACTTGGTTGGTGACGCCAAACTGTGGTGGTGTACCGAGTACAATGAGATTGAAAATGGACGCTGTGTAGTGGATAGTTGGGCAGACTTGAAGAGAGAGCTCAAGGCCCAATTCTTTCCTGAGAACGTTGAGTATAATGCTAAAAAAAAAAGCTAAGAGACCTCAAGCATAGTGGGTCAATCAGGGAATACGTGAAATAATTTTCTACCTTAATGTTGGATATCTGGGACATGTCAGAAAAGGATAAGCTTTCTATTTTCTTGAGGGATTGAAACCATGGGCAAGAACTGTGCAAGCTGCCACAGAACGCTTGACTAACTACGTTGGTGATAATACCGCTTCGTCCAAAGAGTTTGGCGGAGAGGGAAATCGTGGAAAGTCTTTCAAGAAAGGCAAACCCAAGAGTGGGGAAGCCGACTATAAGGCCTCAACTTCGAAGGAAGCTTCATCGTCTCGAGGGTTCAACACATTCAATGGAAAGGGTAAAATTTCATGCTACATGTGTGGAGGCCCTCACAGAGTTAGTGAGTGCCCACACAAGGGGTTACTCAATGTCTTACAAGCTTCCACTTCGGGACAAGTCCTGGAAAGCGATGGGGAAGAGGATACCCCGAGGGTGGATGCAATACGTCAAGTGAGCGCATTGAAAAAGCAGGCGAAAGCATCGAAAGTTACACAAGCCAAAGGACTGATATTTGTAGACTTGAGGATCAATGGGAAGAGTACCCGTGCTATGGTGGATACCGAGGCTACTCATAATTTTGTTTCGCAGTTGGAAGCATGACTTATCCTTTAAGAAGGATACAGGACGCATGAAAACCGTAAATTCCGTAGCCTAGCCTACTATGGGAGTAGCCAAGCAAGTGACTATGAAGCTTGGACAATGGGAAGGTCATGCGAATTTCACAGCAGTACCATTGGATGACTTTCATGTCATTTTGGGAATGGAGTTCTGGAGAGGACGAAGGCAGTGCTGATGCCTTCTATTAGTTCCCTATGTCAGATGGGAGATCACCTATGCATGGTGCAAGTTGTTGCAACGAAAGTAGACAATGGGAAGTCCCTTTCAGCCATGCATCTCAAGAGGGGATTGAGAAAGGGTGAGCAGACACATCTAGCCACGGTGGTGGTAAATGAAAAAGTAGGCCAAGAGCGGGTGCCTACAACCATCCAAGCAATGTTGGATGAGTACAAGGAGGTAATGCCAAATAAGCTACCTCATAATTTGCCTCCACAATGGACTGTGGAGCATGGGATCGAGTTATTGCTAGAAGTGAAGCCACCTTCTATAGGGTCGTATTAGATGGTGCCTCTAGAGTTAGCAGAGCAAAGGAAACAGCTTAATGAGTTGGAAGCGGGATGTGTTTGCCCTTCCAAAGCACCATTGGGAGCATCGGGGTTGTTTCAAAAGAAACATGAAGAGCATATACAGAAAGTGTTCGACGGGCTGAGGGGAAACAGTTTGTATGTGAAGAAAGAGAAGTGCTCTTTCACTCAGGCTGAGGGGAAACAACTTCTTGGCAAAATTTTTCAAGTTCCTCGGTTCACATCTTGACATCTCTTCGAGTTCTCATCGACAGACAGAAGGCCAAACGAAGAGATTCAGAGAGCTACTGGAAGAGTACTTGCGCCATTTCAACAACGACAACCAGAAGAATTGGGTGCAACTACTTGATGTGGCTCAGTTTTGTTTCAATGCCCAAAGGAGCTCAACATCCAACAAGAGCCCTTTTGAGCTTGTTACAGGCCAGCAACCGCTGTTACCTCACACAGTGGGCGAGTCGTACAGAGGAAAGAGTCCTAGGGCGTACATCTTCACTAAAGAATGGAGACAAAAATGCAAAGATTGCCCGAGCCTATCTAGAGAAAGCTTCTAAGCATATGAAGAAGTGGGTAGATCAAGGGAGAAGACCGTAGCACTTTAACTGTATGAAAGTGCATCATGTGTTTCACGTCAGTTGCCTCAAGCCCTTGACACCGACGATCCAAGCAGAAGTCAGTCAAACATAGCAAAGTTGAAGACGGTGCAACCTAAAAAAACGTGAAATTGAAGGTATCCTTGCAGACATAAAGTTCATATCCTCAAGGAAGAAGCAACAGGAGTTCTTAGTGAAGTGGAAAGACCTTGGTGATAAAGAAATCAGCTAGATTTTTGCGGAAGATATGCAACTGTTCGTGGGCAAAGTTGAAGTGTACCTAGCGCCAAAGTCTACAAGGACGTCGACTGCATAAGTGGGGGAGCGTCACGAGCAAAGCTTGTTCAGGGCAATATGCATTATGCTTGCCTGTGACTGCTTGTCTCATGCGTTTGGGATGGATTTCCATCATGTAAATGCTAGTGTAGGGTTATTTTCTAGTATTTGTTTCATTGTATGTCAAATAAGGCAGTATGACTCCTCGATCACTTTGATGTTTCCTAGTACCAGGATGGATTTTGCATGTAAAGCTCTATAAGGGAGGGTGAGTGTTCATCATTCCTGTAAAACTCACTAGCTATTGTCAATGTGTTTAGCCTACTTGCCTCCCTCGCTAAACACACAATGTCAACGAAGGTGTTGTTAATGAATTGCGTTGCTTCAATATTTACTGCTTGCTTGCCACTGCTTTCATAATTGTTTACTGCTTCCACTGTTATTTGATTAAATGCTATGAAAGTGTTTCGTGGACGAATGTTGGTAAATGATAGGCTAGCTAGTTAAGCAAGAGTGTTTTATCTAGCATCACACAGTCCTTTCACAAAGGTGTGAAAATAGTCGGCCCGTGACACATTGCACTTATACCACCTGGGTGCAACAAAAAGTGGGCGAGGGTGGGCTAAGTCGTTAGTTGTTGCCTCGAAGCAACGCGCCATGTCAACACTTCTCTTCTGAGCGGAGCAATAAGGATGGATCAATTGAGATCGATTATGGACATAATAATCTTTTCCGTCAGGAGCTAAGCTTGTTCAGGGCATTATGCTTGCCTATGACCGCTTGTCTCATGCGTTTGGGATGGGTTTCCATCATGTAAATACTAGTGTAGAGTTATTTTTCAAAGATAGTTTTTCCCTCGGCTAAAAAGGGGAGTATGACTCCTTGGTCATATTGATGTTTTCTAGTACTAAAGTGAGAATAGCATAGAAAGCTCTTTAGGGGAGGGTGAGTGTTCATTAACTTGTAAAGCTCACTAGCTATTGTCAACGTGTTTAGCCTACTTGCCTCCTTCGCTAGACACACATTGTTAACGGACGTGTTGATAATGAATTACATTGCTTCAATGTTTACTGCTCAAGTACCATTGCTTTCATAAGTTGCTTATTGCTTTTGATTATATCTGCTTGAATGACAATGGAAGTGTTTTGTTGGTGAATTGTGGTAAACGCATGTTAAACAAAGGGCTTTAGCTAGCGCCGCACGGTCCATTAATAAAGGCGTGAAATATTCGACCCAAGACACCTGATATCAGAGCTTGGTTAGTTGTTACGTGAATTAAATTGCCTTCATTGTGGGATTGGTACAGCTTTGGTAAATGACCATGCTAACTAATGTCCAGAGAATTGAGGCACTAGAAGCACAAGCTGAGACGGCAGCCAACAATGTGGTCGTAGAGATGGCCCGACTGATGGAACGTGTTGATGAATTTAAGGGATCACAAAAGCATCAGCAAAGTTCGATGGAGGAAATGCCAAAGGACTTTCACTACACCGTGGAGACCTTGCAAGTTCAGATAGTTGATTTGACATACAAAGATGACTGTGATGGTTCTTGCTATGGAAAACTCTAACACTCCGGGGTTAAGCAAGACCAAGGTACCAAAACCCAGAACGTATAGAGGTGCCCATGATGCCAAGGAGTTGGAGAACTTCTTATTTAATATGGAGCAATACTGTCGCGCTTTGAGGATGGACTAAGAATAGATGAAAGTGGATACTATGACTATATACTTAGTTGGTGACGCCAAACTGTGGTGGCGTACTAAGTACAATGAAATTAAAAATGGACGTTGTATAGTGGATTGTTGGGTAGACTTGAAGGGAGAGCTCAAAGCCCAATTCTTTCCTGAGAATGTTGAGCACAATGCTAGGAAAAACAAGAGAGACCTCAAGCATACTGGGTCAATCAGGGAATACGTGAAACAATTTTCTCCTTTCATGTTGGATATTGTGGACATGTCAGAAAAGGACAAGCTATTCTATTTTTTTTAGGGGTTGAAATCGTGGGCAAGGATAGAACTTCATTAGCAAAGAGTTCAAGACTTGTCTACTGCACATGCTGCTGCGAAACGCTTGACTGACTACACCGATGATAATACCACTTCGTCCAAAGAGAGTGGCATAGGTGGAAACAGTGAAAAGTCTTTCAAGAAGGGCAAGCCCAAAAGTAAGGGAGCCGACTAAAAGGCATCAACTTCAAAAGAAGCTTCATCGTCTCGAGGGTTTAACACACCCACTGGAAAGGGTAGAATTTCATGCTACTTGTGTCGAGGCCCTCATAGAGTTGTTAAGTGCCCTCACAAGGCATCACTTAATGCCTTACAAGCTTCCACCGCGAAGCAGGCATTGGAAAGTGATAAGGAAGAGGAGGATACCCCGAAGATGGGTGCAATGTGGCTGGTGAATGCATTGGAAAAGCAAGCAAAAGCACCGAAAGTTACACAAGCGAAAGGATTGATGTTTGTGGACTGGAAGATCAATGGGAAGAGTACCCATGCTATGATGGATACCAAGGCTACCCATAATTTTGCTTCATAGATAGAAACAGGGAAGCTCAACTTATCCTTGGAGAAGAATTCAAGACGTATGAAAGTGGTAATTTTTGTAGCCCAGCCTACTCTAGGAGTAGCCAAGCAAGTGACTATGAAGCTTGGGCAGTGGGCAAGTCTTCCAAGTCATTTTGGGAATGGAATTCTTGAGTAAGACTAAGGTAGTGCCAATGCCTTTTGTTGGTTCCCTGTGTCTAATGGGAGATCACCCTTGCATGGTACAAGTCGTTGCAAAGAAAGGAACTGATCAGAAGTTCCTTTCAGCCATGCAACTCAAAAAGGGATTGAGAAAGGGTGAACACACGTATCTCACCACGGTGGTGGTAGAGGAAGAAGTAGGCCAAGCGTTGGTGCCTACGACCATCCAAGCTGTGTTGGATGAGTGCAAGGAGGTGATGCCGAACAAGCTACCTCACAACTTGCCTCCACGACGGGGTGTGGAGCATGAGATCGAGTTGTTGCCGGGAGTGAAACCACCTGCTAAGGGGTCATATCGAATGACGCCTCCAGAGCTAGCACAGTTGAGAAAACAACTTGATGATTTGTTGGAAGTGGAATATATTCGCCCTTCCAAAGCATGTTTTTTCGGAGGAAACATAATGGGAGCATGCAAATGTGTGTAGACTACCACGCGCTCAACAAGGTGACAATGCACAACAAGTATATTATTCCATTGATTGCCAATTTGTTTGATCAGCTGAGTCATGTCAAGTACTTCACTAAACTCGACTTGAGGTAAGACTTCTATCAGGTGAGACTTTCTTATGGGGATGAGCCGAAGACAACCCATGTGATGCGGTACGGGGCATATGAATTTTTTGTGATGCCATTTGGGTAGACGAATGCACCTGCGACATTATGTACCTTGATGATCCAAGTATTTCATGAGTACCTTGACAAGTTTGTTGTGGTGTACCTAAATGATATTGTTGTCTACAGTTCCACTCTGGAGGAACATAAAGAGCATCTACGAAAGGTGTTCAATAAGCTGAAGGAGAACAGTCTGTATGTGAAGAAAGAGAAGTGCTCTTTCGCTCAGTGGAGCATCCAATTCCTTGGTCATGTGATTGAGCAAGGTCATATCAAGATGGATATGGAGAAGGCGAGAGCAATTCAAGAATAGAAGGTCCCAACAACAGCGAAGGAGTTGCGTTCCTTTCTTGGTCTTGCCAACTATTACAGGAAATTCGTAAAGGGCTACAGAAGGAGAACTGCTCCTTTGATAGAACTACTTCAGAAGAGTCAAGGGTGGAACTGGACAGAGAAGTGTCAGGGAGCCTTTGATGAATTGAAGGTTGCCATGATGAGATATCCAATACTTGCTCATCCAGATATCATGAAACCCTTCAAGGACAAACAAATGCATCGGACTACGCCCTTGGAGGAGTCTTGCTACAAGAGGGACATCCTATTGCGTACGAAAGTCATAAGCTTAGTGAAGCGGAACGGAAGTACACAGCTTAGGAGAAGGAGATGTTGGCAGTGATACATTATCTCCACGTGTGTTTGTGGTAAAAACAGTAACTCGGGTGTTAGCCACTTCTTCACACAGCCGAAGTTGACACCCAAGCAAAGCCGATGGCAAGAATTCTTGACAGAATTTGATTTCTCATTTGAGCACAAGGCGGGGTGCCTGAACCAAGTTGTTGAAGCACTGAGTAGGAAGGCCGAGCTAGCAGCCTTGCAGATGGTAACACACTTGATTGTGAGTACCATTACCACGACGATGTAGGAGTTCATCAAAAAGAATTTAGCCAAAGATCTAGTTGCGCAGAACCTCATGAAGTTGACAGAAGAGGGGAAAGCGCGTCAGTTTTGGATGGAAGATGGATTGCTAATGACCCATGGTAGCTGGCTCTTTGTGCCACGAGCTAAAGATCTGAGGAAGACACTGTTGAGGGAGTGTCATGATACCATGTGGGCCGAAAAATCCAGGATGGCAACACACTTTGGCAAACTGAAGCATAGGTATTATTGGCTGCACATGTGTGATGATGAGGTTGATTATACTCAGACTTGTCTCACCCTCCAACAAGAAAAGGTGGAGCAGAAGAAGATTGCAGGGCTGCTAGAGCCCCTACCAATACCATCCAGACCGTGGTAAAGTTTCTTACTGAACTTCATCACCAACCTACCCAAAGTGAGAGATGCAAGGTCTATATTTGTGGTTATAGATAGGTTTTTGAAGTACCATACGTTTATACCCACACCAAAGTATTGTTCAGCAGAGGAGACTACACAACTATTCTTCAAGAATATAGTGAAGTATTGAGGTGTTCCCCAAGATAAGGTTAGTGATCGAGACTCAAGATTCACCGCCAACTTCTGGATAGAACTTTTCCAAATCCTCTGTTCACAACTTGACATCTCTTCGAGCTACCATCCACAAACGGATGGATAGACGAAGAGTTTCAACATGCTACTAGACGAGTACTTGCGCCATTTCGTCAATGCCAACCAGAAGAATTGGGTGCAACTGCTTGATTTGGCTCAGTTTTGTTTCAACGCCCAAAAGAGCTCAACGACTAACAAGAACCCTTTTGAGCTTGTTACAGGCTAGCAGCCACTATTACCTCACACAGTGGATGAGTCGTACAAAGGAAAGAGTCCCATAACGTACATCTTCACCAAAGAATGGAGACAAAATGCAGAGATTGCCTGAGCTTACCTGGATAAAGCTTCTAAGCGGATGAAGAAGTGGGCAGATCAAGGGAGAAGACCGCAACACTTCAACGTAGGTGACTTGGTGCTTGTTAAGCTCAATCCTGAACAAATCAAGTCACTACAAGGACGAGATCAGAAACTACTTTGTAAATATGAAGGACCAATCCCCACCTTGGCCAAAGTTGGAAAGGCCTCTTACAAAATTGACCCTCCAGCTTGGATGAAAGTGCATCCTATGTTTCACGTCAGCTGCCTCAAGTCGTTTAATGTTGATACCAAACATCCAAGCAGAAGTAAATCAACCAGAGCAGATTTGAAGATTATGCAACCTGATAGACGAGAAATTGAAGACATCCTTGCAGATAGAGAGTTCACATCCTCAAGGAAGAAGCAACAAGAGTTCTTAGTCAAGTGGAAAGGCCTTGGCGATGAAGAAATCAGCTGGATTTCTACAGAAGATATGAAACCGTTCGTGGAAAAAGTTGAAGTGTACCTAGCGTTAAAGTCTATGAGGACATCGACCGCATACGCAGGGGAACGTCACAAGCCAAGCTTGTTCAGGACATTATGCTTGCCTGTGATCGTTTGTCTTGTGCGTTTGGGATGGGTTTCCATCATGTAAATACTAGTGTAGAGTTATTTTTCATATATAGTTTTTCCCTAGGCTAAAAAGGGAAGTATGACTCTTCGATCATATTGATGTTTCCTAGTGCTAGAGTGAGAATAACATAGAAAGCTCTTTAGAGGAGGATGAGTGTTCATTAACTTGTAAAGCTCACTAGCTATTGTCAACATGTTTAGCCTACTTGCCTCCCTCGCTAGACACACATTGTTAATGGAGGTGTTAATAATGAATTATGTTGCTTCAATGTTTACTGCTTAAGTGTCATTACTTTCATAAGTTGCTTATTGCTTCCATTTATATCTGCTTGAATAACAAAAAAAGTGTTTTGTAGGTGAATTGTGGTAAACATTTGGCTGCCTACTTAAACAAATGGGCTTTAGCTAGCGCCACACAATCCATTCACAAAGGTGTGTGTAGAAATCCCTACAGTGTGAACAAAGGCCATAGTTGGTGAATGACGGCCAGCAATGTGAATGACAGCCACAGTTGGTGAATGATGACCACCTGCCATGGTAGGTGAGCCACCGCCACCTACCATGGTGGGTGAGCCACCACCACCACCTACCATGAGATCTTGCCACAAGCCAAAGGCTATAAATTGAGACCCCCCACCGAAGCTAAACTGCACATCTCAACTGCAAGTTGTGTCCTTTTCTATTTTTCCATATTTTATTCTCTGTGTACATTTTAATAGGAACCCAAGTATGTAAAGAATACACAATTGAATATACAATTGATTCATTCTCATTCTCTACATGGTATCAGAGCTGGTTTTTTCCTAAACCAAGCTAACTAAAGGGGGCAACTCCATCAACAGTCGAGAGTTGACAACCTCAAAGACTTAAACGAGCCAAACCAATGCCATCATCAGTACGAATGGACTAGATGGCTCTTCTGTCCAACTATCGGCAAAAAAACTCAACGGGAAAAATTTCCAAGGAATGGGCCCAGTCCATGAAACTCGTAGTCGACGGCAGAGGAAAGCTCGAGTATCTTACCAGCGACTCAAAGAAACCTGATTCAACGAATATTGTGGCGCTCTAGCAATGGAGATCGGAGAATTCCTTGATTACCTCATGGCTTATCAACTCCATGAAGCCAACTATTGGGAAAACATATATGTTCTTGCCCATAGCTAAAGAGGTGTGGGATGCAATCCAAGAAACCTACTCTAACGAGGAGAATGCTTCCCAAGTCTTTGAACTTAAGACACGCCTATGGCAGATGAAACAAGGCGAGAGGGAGGTGACAAACTATTACATGGAGATGTTGGCACTATGGCAAGAATTGGATTTAAGCAGCGAAGAAGAATGGCGTTGTGCTGAGGATAGTGCGTTGTTCAAGAAGAGATTGGAAAAGGAGAGAGTTTTTGAGTTCCCTTGCAAGCCTTAATCGAGATTTAGATGATCTACGAGGAAGGATTCTCAGCCGCAGACCTCTACCATCCACTCGAGAAGTGTTTGCTGAAGTGAGGCTTGAAGGGGCAACGCACAAAGTCATGTTGAAGGAAGCTACAGCCATGGTAGCAGAGGGCTCAGCATTTGTATCTTGTGGGACCTACAATGGGCCAAATACCAAGCAACCAAAGGGCCGCCTCTGGTGTGAACATTGCCGAAAGTCTAGCCATACTAAGGATAATTGTTGGGAGATTCATGGCAAGTCAACTAATTGGAAACCACGGCAAAGCACCAAAACCAAAGGCTATCATGCTTGTTCTAAGACTCAACCCGAGAGGCAACAAGTGGCAAGCAACCATTCTAACAGTGGCAACAACAGCACCTCCAGCCATGACCAACTACAGAAAATCATGGAGATGCTATCTGCTCTCCAAGCCTCAAGTCAGTCACCAAAAAATACTCCATCTATTAATTTGGCACACAGAGGTAATTTCTCACAAGCCCTATACACCTTTTGTAACCATACACCCTGGATTATAGATTGTGGAGCCTTTGACCATATGACAGACTCTTATCACCTTTTCTTATCATATACCCCATGTGCTGGTAACCTAAGAGTCAAAATTGCTGACGGATCTCTTGCTCCAATTGCCGACAAAGGGAGTATTCAAATTTCTGACTCAATTACTTTAGAGTTTGTTCTTCATGCTCCAAAATTATCTTGTAATCTTTTGTCTGTCAGTCAACTCACTAAACACTCCAATTGCTCTGCTAAATTTATTTCATCCCATTGTGTTTTTCAAAACCAGTCATCGAGGACGACGATTGGCAGTGCTAAGGAGTATTACTACTTCGAGGAAGCCAAAATGAGTGATCAGGGTCAAAGTAATTATGTCTTTATCCCTAAGAATAGTGACCTAATGTTATGGCATTCTCGATTGGGTCACCCCAATTTTCAATACATGTGTCATTTATTTCCTTCGCTATGTTCGAATAAAATGTCTCTTGATGTTCAATGTGAAGTGTGTGAACTCGCAAAACACCGAAGAACTTCATTCCCAAAATCCAAATACAAACCCACAAAACCTTTCACAATCATTTATAGTGATGTATGGGGACCTTCCCGGATTTCTAATTGCACTCACACAAAATGGTTTGTGACATTCATTGATGATCACACTCGTACTTGTTGGGTCTACTTGTTAAAAGATAAGTCTAAAGTACGTTCGGTGTTTATTAACTTTTATGCCATGGTCCAAACACAATTTCACACCAAGATTCAAATCTTGCATACTGACAATGGCACGGAATATTTCAACCACACCTTAGGTCTCTTCCTTCAAGAAAAAGGGATAATTTATCCAAGCTCATGCGTTGACACCCCTCAACAAGATGGGGTTGTCAAATGCAAAAATAGACACATTCTTGAGGTAGAATGAGCCTTAATGCTCACTACCCACATGCCTATAATGTTTTGGGGTGATGCTATTCTAACAGCCACTTACCTTATCAATAGAATGCCCAGTTGTGTTCTGTCCTATGCTACACCCTTTGACACTCTTCTCGAATTTTTCCCTACCTCTCAACTAGACTCCAATCTCCCTCTTCGTTTATTTGGCTGCACTGCCTTTGTGCATGTCCATCCTCACCAGCACCAAGCTGGATCCTCGGGCCACCAAGTGTGTCTTCCTTGGATATTCTCCATCCCAAAAAGGTTACAAGTGCTATGACCCTATTTCTCGTCATCTCTTTACCAGCTTTGATGTCACCTTTTTCAAGACCACTCCATTCTATCCCAAGTCTTCTATTCAAGGGGAGAATGTGAGCGAATCTCAGACTCTAAATAATTCCAATGGTGACATGTTTTTCCTAGACTTTCCTCTCACCAATCTACCATCCTCCTCCACTTCCTTGACCAGTCACAAAAGGAAACTTAAACTCAGGGGAAGAGATAGAACAACAAAATAACGAGATACTAGTCTACTCACAAAGGCCGAAGCCAAGTGGTAATGAAAAACTCATACCCGAAGCACCAAGAGAGCCAGAACTAGTGGCAGCTCTGAGCAACCAAGAACCTCCAAAAACTCAGAACAGGTAATAGAACCTACTCCTAATAAATATGATGATATTGATCTGCCCATTGCTCTTAGAAAACATCCTCACTCATGTACCCTTCATCCAATTGAAAATTTTGTGTCCTATAATACCTCGTCCACGTTATACCGTGCCTTTACTTCTAACCTTGACGGGGTCAAAATTCCAAAGAACATTGAGCAGGCACTTGAAATTCCGGAATGGAGAGAAGCTGTAATGGAGGAGATAAGGGCATTGGAAAAAAATGGAACATGGGAGGTTATGAATTTGCTATGAGTAAAGAGACCAGTAGGCTGCAAATGGGTATTCACTATAAAATACCGAACAGATGGGAGAGTTGAAAGATACAAAGCCCGGTTGGTTGCAAAAGGATTTATTCAGACCTATGACATCGATTACCTAGAAACCTTTGCACCTAAGGCAAAGTTGAACACTATCCGAGTGCTCCTATCCTTGGCAGCCAATCTAGACTGGCCACTTCAACAACTTGACATCAAAAATGCATTCCAAAATGCTGAGCTGGAAGAAGAAATGTACATGACATTACCCCCTGGATTTAGTAAAAAAGGGCGAGGAAAACAAAGTCTGTAAACTGAGAAAATCCTTATATGGACTCAAACAATCTCCCAGGGCTGGTTTGATAGATTTACAAAGGTGATAAAAGGAGAGTAATACTGCCAAGGATAGTCTGACCATACTACGCTTTTCAAACAAAAAAATGGGAAGAAGACTATTCTGATTGTGTATGTAGACGACATTATCCTCACCGAAGATGACATTGAGGAAATGGGAAGATTAAATAAAGTTCTAGCCATAGAATTCGAAGTGAAGGATTTGGGGCAAATGCAATACTTTCTAGGGATGGAGGTAGCTAGATCAAAGAAGGGAATTAGTGTTTCACAATAAAAATACACCCTTGATCTCCTAACCGAAACAAGCATGCTAGGTTGCAAACCAAGCGACACACCTATTGAAGCTAGAAAAAGAACAGAAGATGTTGGGAAGACAGTAGATAGGGAGAAATATCAAAGATTAGTCGGCAAACTAATCTACCTGTCACATACCAGACCAAACATAGCTTTTGCAGTAAGTGTAGCAAGTCAGCATATGCAATCTCTAAAAGAAGCACACCAGGAAGCAGCCTTTAGGATCCTAAGATATCTAAAGGGATCTCCAGGTAAAGGCTTATTGTTCAAGCGAAGTGAACAAAAGGAAGTGGCAATATTCACTGATGCTGATTGGGTTGGCTCTACAGAGGATAGAAGATCCACGACTGGATACTGCACCTTTGTATGGGGAAATCTAATCACTTGGAGAAGCAAGAAACAAAATATTGTAGCAAGGAGCAGTGTAGAGGCAGAATTCACACCTGTTGCTCAGGGAATATGTGAAGGATTATGGTTGCGGAGGCTATTGGAAGAACTACATGCTGAGTTAGAGTTACTTATCAAGTTGTACTATGATAATAAGGCAACTATCAGTATCTCTCTCAACCCTGTCCAACATGACAGAACCAAACATGTGGAAGTTGACAGACACTTCATTAAAGAAAAGGTGGAAGAAGGAACTATTTGCATGACATATGTCCCTACTAAGGAGCAAATTGCAGACACATTCACCAAGGGACTACCTCGGCAACTCTTTGAGGATTTCATTGGCAAGTTGGATATGATCAACATCTATGATCCAACTTGAGGGGGAGTGTAGAAATCACTACAGTATGAACGACGGCCACGATTGGTGAATGACAACCAGCAGTGTGAACGACGGCCACGATTGGTGAATGATGGCCACCTACCATGGTAGGTGAGCCACCGCCACCTGCCATGGTGGGTGAGCCACCACCACCTGCCATGAGATCTTGCCACAAGCCAAAGGCTATAAATTGAGACCCCCCCCCCCTACCGAAGCTAAACTACACATCTCAACTGCAAGTTGTGTCCTCTTCTGTTTTTCCATATTTTATTTTCTGTGTACATGTTAAATAGGGACCCAAGTATATAAAGAATACACAATTGAATATACAATTGATTCATTCTCGTTTTCTATAGTGTGAAATATTCGGCCCGTGACACCCGGGTACGGTATCAAATATGCAAGGGTTCCCACATCATTCTAGACATAGGTGGGTAAAGAAGTTAGTTCGAGATACTAGGATTAGATTAGCAACTTGGAATATAGGGACACTTAAAACTAAAAACATGGAAATTGTGAACACAATAAGTAGAAGAAAAATTAAGGGCCTGTTTGGTATCATTGCTATTTCTGTTTTCTGTTTCTCAATAGTGAAGAAACAGATTATAAAAACGTGTTTGCTCATATTGTCAATTTTTTGTTGTCAGTTTTTAGTTGTTTGCCAAAAAACTGAAAACCAAATTTTATGATTTTCAATTATTTTGCTAATCTATTGCCAAAAATTTTAATATCCAAAAAATAGGTTTTTTTTTTATTAAATTATACATTTCATATACTTTTATATTAAAATCAAAATTAAATGATCATATGAATTTAAATATAATTAAAAGAAAAATATACATAAATTTAAAAAATTTATAATAAAGCCAATTACAAAATACTTTTACTATTTTTCAATTGTCATGTGTAATAAAATTTTTATTGTAAAGTAAATTTTAAAAGTAGAACAATTAAGCAAAATAATTATAATAAATTTTATTTTTATTATAGAAATTTTTTATTGTGTATTATTTGTAATTTTATGATTTTAATCATATTATTATAATATTATTTTATTTAAGCATTTTTTAATTAAGTTTTTAATTGGTATTAGTTTTATAAATGTTAACCAAACAAGTTGCTAGTTTCTAGTTTTTAGTTTTTGGTACGGGTTTTTGGTTTTCATTTCGGGTTCTCGTTTCTCTAATTTTTGACAATGATACCAAACGGCCTCTTAACATAATCTGCCTTCAAGAAAACTAAGTGGTTGTGAAGAAAGCTAGAGAAATTGATAAATCAGGATTAAAACTTTGGTACACTAGAAAAGAGAAACACAAGAATAGGATAGGAATTATTATAGACAAAAACTTAAAAAATAGCATTGTAGATGTAAATAGAGTAGCGAATAGCTTTATAAAAATCAAGATGGTCTTAGGCCAAGAGATAATAAATATTATTAGTGTTTATGCTCCTCAAGTAGGTTTAGCATAAAACCTTAAGAGACAATTTTGGGAAGATATGGATAGTATCATACAAAGCATATTAGAGACTGAGAAAATATTCATAGGAATGACCTAAATGGACACGTTGGAAGAGATAATAAAGGTTATGATAGGATACATGGAGGATATGGATATAGAGACAAAAGTAAGCTTGGAGAGACGATCTTAGACTTCACTAGACTTGCTTTAAGAAGAGAGAAGAGCACTTAATAAACTTCAAAAGTGGACAAAATAAAATCCAAATAAATCTTTTTCTTAACTAGGAGGGTAGATCGTTTATCATGTAAGGATTATAAAGTCATCCTAGGTTATGTACTAAAAAATGGAAGAGAAAGGATAAAATAAACCAATGTAAGAGAACTAGGCGGTGGAACTTAAATGGAGAAAATATAATAAAATTTAAAGAAAAAATGATCAAAGATGGTGATTGGACTGTAGAGGATGGTATAGACACAAATACTCTTTGGAGTAGGATAGCTAGCTATATTAAAAGATAGCAAAATAGATTTTAGGTGAATCAAGAGGAAGATTCTCGAATAGAAAAGAAAGTTGTTGGTGGTGGGATCAAGATGTTCAAAAAGCCGTAAAGACAAAGAATTTGGTATAAAACATGGCAAAAATGTAAAAATATGGATAACTTGGAAAAGTATAAAGAGGCGAGAAAAGATGCAAAAAAAAAAATGCCGTTAGTGAAGCTAAACATAGATCATTTAATAATTTTTATGAATGATAGACTAGATACAAAAAAATGGAAAAGGGATATATTTAAACTTGCTAGAGCTGAAGAAAGAAAGAGTAAGGACTTAAGTAATGTAAAATGTATACAAAGTGAGGATGATATTGTCTTGGTTAAGGAAGAAGACATAAAAGAAAGATGGCGAAGTTACTTTAGTAAGCTATTTAATGAAAACCAAATAGATAGCTTAAACTCAGAATTGAAAAATGAGGAAAAGACTAAAAATATGAAATCTATTCGCAAGATTAGAATTAATGAAGTTAAGTTTGCACTAAAAAAGATGAAAAATGAAAATTATGCAGGACCGGATAACATCCCAATTGAAGTTTGGAAATGCTTAGGTGATAACGGAGTTATATGGTTAACTAATTTATTTAACACAATTATAAAAACTAAGAAATTGTCAGATGAATGGAGGAAAAGTACTTTAATACCTATATAGAAAAATAAAAAAGAAATTCAAAATTGTAATGCCTATCGTGGAATTAAAGTTATGAGTCATACAATGAAATTGTAGGAAAGGGTAATTGAACAAAGCTAAAGGCTAGAAACAAAGGTCTCAGAAAGTTAATTTGATTTTATGCCTAGGAGATCTACTATAGAAGCTATATATTTTTTAAGAAGATTAATGGAAAAATTTAGGGAAAAGAAAAGGGACTTGCATATTATTATTTATTGACTTAGAGAAAGCATATGATAGGGTACCTAAGAAAGCTCTATGGTGGGTTTTAGAAAAAAAAAAGGTGTATGTAGCAGATATATTGATGTCATTAAGGATATATACGATAGAGTAATGACTAGAATAAGGACTATAGGTGGAGAGACTAGAGAATTTTCAATCACAATAGGTTTACATCAAGGATCTGCTTTAAGCCCTTATCTTTTTGCTTTAGTGATGGTTCAACTAATTACGAGTATCCAAAATGAGGTTCCATGGTGTATGTTATTTGCAGATGATATTGTACTAATTGATGAAACTAGGGGTAAAGTAGAGTCTAAGTTAGATTTATAAAGAATCTAAGTTAGATTTATAGAGAGAAGCTTTAGAATCCAAAGGCCTTGGGATAAGTAAAAATAAGACAGAATATATGAAATGTAATTTCAGTAATAGTAGGAGGAATATTGGAGACAAAGTTAAACTTGATCTAGAATGAGATAGCTTCTTGTGGAAATAATTCTCATTAATTCGTAACATAGGTACAGGTCTGTATAAATAGATGTATAGCAGAACAATAGAAGGAAAGAACCAAAGATGCTAACTTCTAAGGAAACTAAATATTCTTGGATATTCACACAGTTACAGTCGAGATTCTCTTAGGAAAAATAGGAAAGTTGACTAAACAGATTTGAAACTTTCCAACACTCCCCCTCAAGTTGGCTTAAAGATATCTTCCACGGCCAACTTGCTAATGAAGTTTTCAAACTGTTTCTTCGGGAGTCCCTTTGTCAGTATGTCTGCTACTTGCACAGTTGTCGAGATATATGGAAGACAGATTACTTCCTCATCTATTTTCTCCTTGATAAAATGCTTGTCTACCTCCACATGTTCAGTTCTATCATAAAGAACTGGATTGTGAGCGATAGCTATTGCAGCTTTATTGTCACAATACAATTTCATTAGTAATGAATTAGTAACCTTTAATTCTTCCAGCAACCTTTTGATCCATAGTGCTTCACAAATTCCACGAGCAACTGCCCTAAATTCTACCTCTGCACTACTCCTTGCCGCCACATTTTGTTTCTTGTTGCGCCATGTTACTAGGTTTCCTCCAACAAAGGTGCAATAGCTAGAAGTTGATCTTCTATCAGTGATACTTCCAGCCCAATCTCCATCAGTGTATTACTTCAACCTGTAAATTCCCATGTCCTCCAAATAATAAACCTTTACCTAGAGTCCCTTTTAGATACCTTAGAATCCTGTACACAGCATCAAAATGCTCAGGCCCTGGTGAGTGCATAAATTGACTTACCACGCTTGTTGCAAAGGCTATGTCAGGACATGCATGAGAGAGATAAAGGAGTTTCCCTACCAATCTTTTGTATAGCTCTCTGTTGATCACTTCTTTAGCCTTAGCTGGTTGGAGTTTTATGTTTGGCTCTATAGGTGTTTCTGCTGCTTTGTACCCTAGCAGACTTATTTCTCCAAGTAAATCAAGCACATACTTGCTTTGGGAAACAAAAGACTTCCTCCTCTAAGTCCCCATTTAAGAAGGCATTCTTCACATCTAGTTGATATAAGGGCCAGTTAGAGTGAGCTGCTAGAGAGAGCAATACACGGATTGAGTTCACCTTGACTACAGGAGCAAATGTTTCTTGGTAGTCAATTCCATATGTTTGAGTGAACCCCTTCGCCACAAGTCTTGCTTTGTACCTTTCTATACTCCCATCAACCTTGAATTTTATTGTAAATACCCATTTACAGCCAACAGTCTTCTTCCCCTCTGATAGGTCACCAATTTCCCAAGTGAAGTTAGCAATTAGTGCATCCATCTCTTCTTGAACAGCCAATCTCCACTCTGGGTGATCTAGTGCTACCTGAATGGTTCTTGGAATAAACAGATGAGAAAAATTTGAAAGGCCTTATGAGAATCGAAGAGTCTATGATAGGATAGATGGTTGGAAATAGGATGTGTGGTACAGGTTCTAACTCCTTTCCTAAGGGCAATGAGCAGGTCAAGATCAGTTATCAAAACAAGGATCTGGAGAAGAAAAAGTACCTAGAGTATGTGAAGGAGGACGAACTTGTGTAGGTGATGATGATTGGCCTTGCTCTAGATTTGAAGAAAGAGCTCTATTATTCTAATGATTTCTTCTTCTGGTATAAACACGAAGCTTAGATGAGGGAATATTTGATTGTACTTCTCCCCCTGTTTGTGAATCAGGTATGCCTTGTATAGGTAGACTAGGATTTCCATTATTTTCGCCAGTTAAAGTATCAGTTTCCTGACCCTTTAAAGAGTGGATGTTAATGTCAAGGAAAACATTTGGAAGAGAGACTTAGAGGTTTTCCAGAACTCATCTTCAGTTTCCTTTTTCGCCCCCTGAAGATAGTTATAGCCAAAAAAGGGCTGGTTTTCAATAAAAACAACATCCATTCTGATATGAATTTTTCTGGTCAAAGGGTTAAAACATTTGTACCCTTTTTTATTAAGAGCATATCCAAGGAAAACACATTTTTCTGCCCTAGGATCAAGCTTGGATCGAAGATTGGTAGGTATATGAACAAAAACAATGCATCCAAACACTTTTAGTAGCAGGTATGATGTTATTCGACATGTAGGAAACAGTTTTTTTAGGCAATCTAAGGGAGTGATGTATTTTAGCACTCGAGTAGGCATCCTATTAATGAGATAACATGCAGCTAAAATAGCATCACCCCGTAGATATTTAGGAACTTCCATTGAAAACATTAGGGCCTCTGCAACCTTTAACAAATGGCGATTTTTTCTCTCAGCAATGCCATTTTGTTATGGGGTGTCACAACAAGTAGATTGATGTTGAATACCCTTTGTTGAAAGAAACGTTCCTAAACATTTGTTAAAATATTCAGTATCATTATTAGTTCTAAGGATACTGATTTTTGTTTGGAACCAAGTTTCAACCATGTTATAAAAATCCTGAAAAAAAATTTTAACCTCGGATTTGTCACTCAATCAGTACACCCAATGCAAACATGTATGATCATCAATAAACGTAACAAACCATTTCTTACCAAAAGTAGTAGTGATTTTTAAGGGACCTCAAACATCACTATGAATTAAATAAAAAGGTTTGGAAGAATGATAAGCTTTTGATTGATAGGTGCTTCGGTGACTTTTGGATATGTGGCAAACATCACAATGAAGAGAATTGCAATCCAGTTTTTTAAATAAGCAAGGAAACAAATGTCTTAAATAGAGAAAACAAGGATGTCCTAGTCTAAGATGCCAAAGCATTATTTGTTCATGTACAAAAACAGAACTAGTACTACTACTCAAACCCTGAGCTTGTTTATTGTTGAATAAAGTCTCATCGAAGTAGTAGAGCCCATCAATCCTCCTAGCACTGCCAATCATTCTCCCCGAGAGTTGGTCCTGAAATTCACAATGGGAATCAAAGAAAATGACACAACAATTAAAATCCAGTGAGAGTTTACTAACAGACAACGGGTTACAAGCAAGTTTAGGGATGTGGAGGATAGATTTGAGTTCTATTTTTTCATAAATTTGGACAGAACCTGTTCCAGCAATGGATGAAAAACTTCCATCTGCAATTCTAATCTTTTTATTACCAGAATAAGGAAAATAAGATTGAAGCAATTGTGAGGTACTAGTTATGTGATCAGATGCACCAGAATCAATAATCCATGGTGCAAGATTTAAGCAACAAGGGTAGGCACTAGAGTTATCACCTGTTTGGGCCAATGAACTAGTAGGAAGACCAGAGGCAAAAGTAGATTTCAGCAGTTGAAGAAGATGATCCACTTGCTCAGCACTTAGGAAATTAGCTTCATTGGCTTTAGGGACTGCATGATTGCTGTCAGAGGGTCCAGATTTGTTGCTCTTCCAGTTTGCTGGCTTTCCATGGAGCTTCCAGCAATTTTCTCGAGTGTGGCGTGGCTTATTGCAATAGTCACACCATATTCGAGGCTTATCTTCCAACCTCCTTTGATTAGAGTAAGACCGCTGTGCAGAAATATTGGCAGTAGCCAAATCTGTTTTACCAGCAGCATGAGGGGCAGGATTATTGGCAGCAAGTACAGAGTAAGGTTCAGAATGGGTAGGTCTGGTTTCAAGTTTGGTTTCGAGTTTAGTTTTGTTTGAAGTTTCAGCCATGGCTACAGCAACAGAAGAGATTAGGGTAGAGTTGAACAAGGAAGAAAACCCTATAGAGATTAGGGTTAGATTGGAGTCGCCAAGGGAAACTAGGGTTTACACAAGGCCAAGAGCCGAACCTAGCTTTGATACCATCTAGAATGAGATAGCTTCTTGTGGAAATAATTCTCATAATTCATAACATAGGTACAGGTTTGTATAAATAGATGTACAACAAAAGAATAGAAGGAAAAAACCAAGAAGGAAAGAACCAAAGATGCTAACTTCTAAGGAAACTAAATATTCTAGGATATTCACACATTTACAGCCGAGATTCTCTTAGAAAAAATAGGAAAGTTGACTAAACAGATTTGAAACTTTCCAACACTTGATAATGAAGAAATAAATAGCACAAGTAGATTTCGATACCATGAATCTATTATGCAAGCTGAAGGAGAAATTGAAGAGGATGTAATGCATAGAGTTAAAGTGGGTTAGGCAAAATGGAGAAGTGTTTCAAGCGTGCTCTGTAACTGTGGTCGTAGAATACCCTTAAAACTAAAAGGGAGGCTTTATAAGACGACTATAAAACCAGCTATGCTATATGGATAAGAATGTTGGGCAACTAAGAGGCAACATATCCAAAAAGTAAAAGTTGTCGAGATGAAAATGCCTAGATGAACGAGTGGTATAACATTGAAAGATAAATTAAAAAATGAACATATTTACGGTAAGTTAGGTGTAACTCCTGTCGAATATAAGATAAGGGAGGGACAACTCAGATGGTTTGGGCACTTGCAATGTAGGTCACATAGCGCTCCAGCGAGGACGAGTGAGTTAGTTACTGTGAGGGGTAACCGAAGAGGTAGGGATAAGGGTAGACCTAAAATAACTTGGAATGAGATAATGAGTAAAGATTTAAATTTAATAGCCATGAATTTGTCGAAAGAATTTGTCCATGATCGCATAAATTGGCAAAAAAGGATTCATGTTGCCGACCCCACCTAATGGGACTTAAGGCTTGGTTTTGTTGTTGTCGTTGTAGCAACTTGGATTAAAGTGAAAAAGAAATAGTAAATTAACTCGAAGCCTCAAACAAAAATCAACTGATTAATATAAATTTGAATTTTCTTTATCCATTTAGCATTCATATTTTACACACGAAATGACCAACAATTTAACTTTATAATTTTGAATTTATGAAGTGCAAATTTTGAAATTTTAGTATACATTTTTTTTATACACTATGTTTGATTAAAATTGAATTATGTTTTATTTGTTTTATGATGTGATTAGCCATTAAATTTTTATGAAAATTACATATAACAAATATTTTGTATTATTATAATTACTAGATATTGTTTATGATTTATTAGTAATTTTTATTTTTCATATATATATATTTTTTAAAATTTTGAAATAATAATAGAATTATTTTATGGTGTTGATATCAATTGATTGACCCGCATGCTAATATCAATTGGTTGACCCAAAGCGATTCGACTAGCTAGACCAATCAATTCGAGAATTGATTAGGTCTCTGATTTGCTTATTTAGTTTTTAAGACATTATATTGACCAATTTTCTCAATTTAAGTTATTAAATTAATTTCATTTTGAAATATCGTTTTATTAAGGGTAAAATTAATTTTTTTCATATATACATAATAGTTAACTAATGGTCAATTATCAAAAAGTTCAGTTGGTCAATTAAATTAAATCTCAAGGGGTTTTTTAGTAGTTTTTGGAAACTTGGGGGGTGTAGTATCATATTCGAAAAACTCAAGGGGTCTTAATGGATAAACTTTATGAGAAAACATGTCTTTCCCACAAAGATAAGAAGATAATTTTGAAGACCGCTCCGCCCATTAACCAAGACAAAGAATCTGTCATAGCTACTCAACTTGAAGACACTACAAATAAGGAAATGCATCTGTTTGAAGACCCAGAGTGGCATTCCCAATATGTTCATTAATGGCAATTCTTAATTCAAGTCTATAGTGCTGCCAACGAAACATGGTTTCTTGCATCACTCAAGCACTAGCCTTCAAAGAGTCTAAGTTTTCTTCTTACTTCCGATCCTCCAACATTTCAAAATTTAAGGTCGATTTTTTCCTAACAGGCGGGCATTTCATATAGGATAAGAAGCGAGACCTTGGGAAGATCCTTGTTGGAGAATAATTAAGAAGAATTGAGCAAGGGATTGTTGGGTGTAGTTAGTAGTTAATTGTGTGTTGAGTTTAATTAGTTTAGGATTATGTGTATTTGGGGCCTTGTTTGTAATATTTGTGTATTTTAAGGGTGTATTCATAATTGAATCTAGTTTTAGAGGTATAAGTGTAATTTCATGTTTTAGATTTTCTTATAAATAGTGTGTGAAAGCCATATAGAAGGTGGTTGTTGAATTTTGAATTTGAAGTGAATGTGAGATTTCCCCCTTGTATCTATACCCTCTCTCCTCTCTTCCCCTTCCTTCCTCTTTTCAATTTCTTCTAATTTCTCCCCATGGCTGCAGATCCTTGATGCTGCCCCTACATCACCAACCTTGTTGCCAAAAGATAAAGTCAAAGTATACGGCTTGATTGTTCTCACACAATCCACCCGATCGCCAAACTTGCCTTGGTTCATTTGTCATCTCATTAACCGCCACCTTTCATTGGCTTTTGCAGATGTGAAGAAGGCATTCATGGTGATCTTCTGGATGTCTATATGGACCAACCACTCAAGTATGTTGCTTAGGGGGAGTCAAAATTGGCGTAATGTTTAAAACAATTCTGTATTTGGCCTAAAGCAATCTCCCAAAGCATGGTTTGCTAGGTTCACCACAATTGTGCTTGAGTTTGCCATTCAACAATTTGTGGTAGATCACTTTGTGTTCTATTGCCATATTGCCACCAGTAGCAATGTGCAGTACATCACCATGTATTTTGTCACCATACTACCATGGTAGGATTTTGCTAATTATGTACGTAGATGACATTGCGATTACTCATAATAATGACTAGGGTATCTAAATCTAAGGTTGTTTCGCCCAATAAAATTTCATACTAAAGATTTGGGTCCATTAAAATGCTTATCGGGCAAAGAAGTATCCAAATCTCTTAAGTGGACATCGTGTCACAAAATAAGTGTGTTCTAGATCTTTTAAATGAGACTGAGCTATTGGGAAACAAGTACACACCTATAAATCCTAACAAGCAACAACAGACTACTACCAAATTTAGGTGATTATTGGCTAAACCTCGATGATATCAGAGACTTATTAGGAAGTTAAATTCTATCACGATCACATGACCAGACATATCCTTTTCAACAAGTGTTGTCATTCAATCTTGTGATACGTCAAAAGTGCACCTCGAAGAAGCTTCTTGTATCAAGAATAGGGTCACACTCGTATTCAGAGTTATACATATGCAAATTAGGTTGAATCACCCTTTGATAGAAAATTCATTATCAAGTACTTTATGTTTGTTGGTGGTAACCTAGTATCCTAGAAGAGTAAGAAACACACTTTTGTGGCCCGATTAAGGACAGAGTTTGAATACAAGGCCATGGAACACACTATATATGGGCCGATTTAGCTAAAGAACATGCTGGAAGAACTCATTTTTCCACATTCTCAATTTAAGGAGCTGATGCGTGATAATCGAGCTACTATTCATATTGCCTCCAATCCATCCTTCCATTAGCGAACAACATACACTAAGTTGATTGTTATTTTGTTCAAGAGAAACTTGTGCAGAAGCTCATTCCAACCAGTCATGTGAAGCCTAAATTGCAACTTGCTGATTAACTCACTGTAGCTCTAGGGATGCTTATGTTAAATCCATTTGTAACATGATATGAGCATATGAAATCTATACTAAGGGGGAGTATGGGTATCATGTAGTTCAAAATTTAATTTTGGCTTATTATCCTTGTTACTAGTTGCAAGTTATTTAGTCTCAATACCTTAGTATTATCGTGGTGTTAGTAAACAAGAGTTAATAATGGGGTGTGATGGTCATTGTAATATACATGACACAAATTATAGATAGAGAGGGAAACCTATTGTTGTGATCAGGTTTTTCAATTTACTAAACATTCACAGCAATCTTTGACAAATTCAGTGCCACAAAAAAACTGTATGTCTAAGGCAATAATCAAACTAACAGCTAATAATATGTTAGCTACTACATGCAATAAACAGAATGACCCGGCAGAGAGAAAGAGAAGGGGACGTTTTTAGCATTTTTTTAATTATGCCAACTAACCGAAGTGTTTGCATGTTAAATACCATTATGGGCAGGAGAACATGCCATGTCACTATGTCAAACACCAAAATTCATGTGCCTGTGCGTCAATGCTTTCACTATGTTGCAGTATGGAACAAGGTATGATGAAAAGTATCGATGACACGGGATTTTCAGGACAAAATCACAAAATTTGCAGAATGTGGATCATAATCATCTGCTAAATTCAATGCTTCTCAGAATTTTTTTCTCAGGTCAAAGGATAACACTTCTCTTAATAGTATCCTTCATGCTACACACTTGCATATGATTCCTACACAATTTCATAAATAAATTATGAAAAAAAAATTTGTGCATGTGCATGCGTGCACACGCACATACTATAGAAGAAAGAATGAAAGAATGAAATGGATACTTTAAAAGTCCAGCAAATGCAACTTATCTACCAAGTAAAAATGCACAAAAAATGAGTGAATCTAAGAAGTAAAAGAGATTACCATCATGAACTGATTCACTGTTTGATGAAAAATTGAAAAGAAATCCATAGATGTCAAGGGCTCTTTTTAAGTCAGAATACTCAGGAAGCCAGTCAATTTTAACCCCTCTTATATCGACCTGACAGACACAAAATAGTCTAGGCAATTCAACAGAAAACATACTACGATAATTCACTCAATATTTCTGTTACAAACTGTAAATAGATTCTTCTTTAAGTTACACTTTGTAGGCTACCTCATTTATTGATGAAAGAATAGCATGCCAGAAGTCCCATGCAGATGTCCTTAGATCCTCTTGCGGGGAGTACAACACTGATAAACCTCAAGAAATGAATATACTAAAAATTCATGTAAATGTCAAATAAATTGATGACTTAAGAGAAATTCTAATGCTTACTCAAATTTAATGTCCATATTGCTACAGATTTTTCTACATGCCCACAAGTAAAAACCAATTTCGAAAGCCAGCCATTAACCAGTAATCCCTTAATGAAACTTTCTCCTGCAAGAATACAGCAAAACATGACCTCAATGTGCATTGCTTTTAACTTAAAATAAATTTTAAATCAATTTATTTGACATTAGAAGCAGCTATCCAAAAAGGACAGCAAGTTCAAAGGTACAATTAATACCATTCTCAGTACTAAGTTCCACCAGTGAATTGAACTCATTATTCATAAAAGACTGCAAAATCCTGCAACCTCCGAGCTCAGGAAAAATTAAAAGTGGAAGAGGTTTCTGCAATTCATAAACCAAAAAAATTTCCAAAAAAATAAAATGAAAATGAAGTCATCAAATATCCTGCCAAAAGTTTCCTAATCAATATGGTCAATCAGTTCAGTCCAATTAAGCTTGTAAAGGATCAAAATTAAGACCTGAAGCCCAAACATCTGTATACCCCATGCAGAGATCTCAATCTCATCACTTATTTGTCCCATCTATGCAGTACATTCAAATTCAAGGTTATGGACAGACAAACACAATATATATATATATATCCAGATAGACTAGAGCGGAATGTTTACCATTTGTTGGCATTCATCAACACATTGAGAAAACTTAGCTTCATTGGTTGTATCATCGTCTTCATCAGAATTGTAGCTTTTTCGGGCCTTTGCCTGTTTAGACTCACGTTCAACAAGCTTGCCTTTCTCCTTGTAGTAATCAGTCAGAAGATCATCCAAACCTATGACCTTTTTTCTAGTTTTTTTAAAAAGATTAAAATAAATCAAATTAAATTAGTTTCAGCAGCAAACACCATGACGCACTCGATTAGCATGCAAGCCCGTTCTAAGGAGCTTTCTCTTGTAATGGATTCTCCAGCAAAGTTAAAAACTTACGCATAATTTCATGCGTGTTTAGACAGAACTATCCTTGCTTTACAAAGCAAAATCTTTTTTTTTTTCTCTAAATTGAGCTCTTAAAAGCAAGAAAACTATTTAAAAGCCTATCGAACTATGCATTAAAACAACGAAGAGAGGTGGTAGAAATGCTCTAAAACTTAACTGCGATATCTTCCAATTTTAACCAAAATCGGATATTGTTTCCCTGCTTCACTCAGAAACATGCAATAGCTACACATAAAATTAAATTTGGAATTAAGAACCCTAATATTAGACACCCCAATATAGCGATAATGTTTGAAGTGACAAAAAACAAGAGAAACCCTAAGTACCCAGATAAGCATTTCGAATTAAACTGCGAAATCACAAAAGAAAGGAGAGCAAGGGCAATCCTCTTTTTCATGCTACGAGTAAGATATATGGTTGACATGTCCGAGAAAAAACCTTTTCTTCGTAGAAACAGAATTGAGAAGACGGTCTTCTGACTCAAAATCAAGAGGAGCGTCCATATCCATCATCTCTCTTCCTCTCTCTATCCCTCTGTGTCTCTCAGTGGTGAGGTGCCGGCGAAGGCTGAGTTGCGAAGGAACAACAGCGGCAGCGCCAAGTTTGAAGAACCGCCAAAGGCAAAAGCGCTTTCAAAATGAGAAGTCCGCAGGTATTTTGGAAAATATGGGCCGGTCCCATTTTATGTACGGACCCGTGTTTGGAAGACCGGACCAACTCTGTGGAGCCGGTCCACCGGGGATCTTACAGAGGACCAGTGCTCGTGTTCCAACGTCCGTGGACACGTGTGCATGCTCAGCCTCTCTATTTTTAAAATTTTAAAAAATATATTTTAAAAAATAATAAAAAATTAAATAGCTATAGGATAAATTTAGCATTATTATAAAAGTATTTTAGAATAGTTGTAAATAATTAAACGAGTATTTTAAAATAATCATTGAATATTCTATATTTTTTAAAGATACTTTAAAGGAAGAATCTCCTCTATATTATTAGAGATTACACATTAGATATTAGAGGCTAGTCCTAGACACGCACTATCATACTAGTCAAAAATGCGCTTGAGGCGCGCCTCAGTGCGAGGCGCAGCGGGGCAACAAGGCCAGTGTCTCATCACTAGTGAGGCGAGGCAACCTTTAAGAAGCACAAGGGGACACACTAAGGCGCATTGATGCGCCAGGAACCATGAGTCACAACTTGGAAGTTTTGAATCTATTAGCATATTAATAAAAGAAATAGCCAAAGCCCTAGCCACTATTCGACTCGAACCAACTCCTTCTTTTGCAACTCTTCGAGCCAGCACAAAACTAGTCAGAACCCTTCTTCTTCGACCCTTTGAAGTAGCGTGACACCAACAAGAGCCCTTTGCGAGTTCGTCTTTGAGCATTCGAACCAGCAAGAGCTTTATGAGTTCATCTTCAAGCCTTCGAACTAGCAGAAGCCCTTTGCGAGCTCGTCTTCCGGCTGAATCAGCAGGAACCCTTCGCGAGCTCATCTTCGAGCCTTCAAACCAGCAGGAGCCCTTTGTGAGCTCGTCTTCGAGCCTTCGAACCAACAGAAGCTTCGTCAGTTTGCCTTCGAGCCTTCGTGAGTCATCAATTCATCTGCTTCATAGTTCAAACTAGTAAGTCTTCTTCTTCTTCTTCATCATCATTTTCTTCTTCAGTTCTTCCTCTTTTTCTTCTTCTTCTTCTTCAATTTTTCTTCTTCTTCTTTAGTTCTTCTTCTTTTTCAATTCTTCATCAATTCTTCTACTTCCCATTGCCTACTACTTTTTCTTATAATATTAAATGTAATTAATTATGTAGTTTAATGCAAGTTTATAACTAATGTATAACATTTTTTACTAAATTTAGCTACTATTTTGAATTTTGTTTGAAAATGCAATATACAACTATACATTTTTATTAAATATATTATACATTGCTTTTGCATTTAGGATACCAGGTCTTAAATCTTAATTAAATGGATTCTGGAAGTGGGAACTCTGCCTCTGCAAAATGGAAGCATGCACATTTGGATGATAAAAAAATAAAAATAATTTGACTTGCAATTTTTGTGGCAAAGTCACAAGGGAAGGAATATTTCAGGCAAAACAACATATTGTCGGAGGATTTTGAAATGTAAAAGAATACTCTAAGTGCCCTGCTCATGTGCGTGAGGAGATTAGAGATTATATATTGAAGAAAGATATAGAAAAAGAGAAAAATGAATTATTGTCTAACTTTGAAGACATAGATTGTTATAGTGAAGATGAAGAGGATGAAGTTCAAGAAATCGACACTCGTGGCAAGAGAGTGCTTAGTAATGGAAGTCAAAGTCGAAGTCAAAGTTCATACAATTCTACCTTGAAGAAGCCAAAATAGAAGGGACCTATGGACTTGTTTTTCACTCCTGGTCCAAAGAAATCGGTCCAAGCTAAGAAAGAGGCGAAGATGAAGCAAACATAAAAAATGAGGCGTGCAAGAAAGAATTAAAACAAAAGGCAATGGCAGATTTTGCTAGGTAGATGTATGATGCTAGAATACCATTTAATGTTGTTGGTTTAGACAACTTTGCAGTGGCACTTAAATCAATTGGGCAATATGGTCCTGGAATAAAGTTGCTTAGCTATTATGAAGTGAAAGTTCATTTCCTAAAGCATGAAGTTAGTTGAATAAAAGAGTTGATGAGTGTCCATAAGGAGGAAAGGGCAAAATATGGATACTCAATTATGTCTGATGGTTGGAGAGATTCGGTTGCAAATAAAGACATAATAAACTTCTTAGTGAACTGTGACGCCTTGATTTTTCAACTATATATATATATATATATATATATATATATATATAATCATACATCTCTAATACCATAATATCATCAATAAAGTCAATGCAGTGGAAAAACATAATACTTCTAATCCTTATGTACAATACCAGAGTTCTAAAGTCTCCACAGAAATACACGAGAGGGCCGTTTTCAGGGCATGAATCTTGTCGACGAGGAGTAGGCGGTCATCGATGAGATTACTACTTAGACTAAACTCGTCGACAAGGTGGCGTGGCTCTTCGACGAGGCCACGTGGACATAATTATATATATATATATATATATATATATATAGCCATAAAACAAATTTTTAACTAAAGAAAATCATTTTTACAATTTCTCTCTCTCTCTCTCTGCACGATTCCTCTTACTTCTCTCTAGAAATCCGACTTCGTCTCTCCCCGGTTCGATGATTAGAAGTTACCACGATGATTTTGGGAAGATTCTTTACAACATAGCCGGAGCAAAATGTTGATTTGAGAAGTTTGAGAACCATTCCAAAACCAACGTGAGTGGATTACTTGAGGATTTTTAGTATTACCCAGTTCATTTGAGGTTAGATATGTATTATAAGCGAATATACAGGAGTTTTGTGAAGTAAAATTAGGGTATTATATTTTCAGGAATAGGTATTTTGGGACCCTATAGGCAAGGGTTGAGGACCCCAGTGGGTGGTATTACAGGAACCCAGGTAAAATGATATATGGATTATAGTTTAGAAATAGTGCATATGTGGATTTGGGGAAAAATGTATGTGATAATTTTTAGGTGAATTCAGTTGTTTGATTGGGAAATTATATGTATATATCTCAGGATGTTGAAATTATAAATGTCGCACGTGTGAGATTGTAAATAGCAACTAGTGATCAGATAATCAAGTAAGGGAAATATGTTATGTTAGAAAATTTTAGTATGATTATCAGCAGAAATTATATTTTTACCGGATTATTATCATTTCGATTATAAAATATTTATTTAGTAGAAAATACAGATTTTAGAGCACGTGGATTTATTTATTTAAATCGTGTGGCATGAGCTTATATCAAATTAGCATAGTATTTATGCAGCTACAAAATACCATGTTTTACAGTATATTTAGAAACATGATTTACAGTATATGTACAGAATATATATATATATATATATATATATATATATATATATCTTCAGAAATTTCAAAACACCATGATTTCAGAACCATAAAACTCAGATTAACAGATACACAGATAAATAGATATTAAATATTCCGTCAGATACTCAGATTTTCATATCAGTTTTGTAATGTTATGGTTATTTCAAAATCATGGTAAAACAGTAATTTAAAATATCAGTTACATATATAGTATCAGACCCTGATGGACCAGATTCAGACAGCAGAGTACGGTACCGTAGCTATAATCAGTTCAGAGTGCAACCACATAACTCAAATAGTATGTGGATATCAGCAGTCGATTATGCCTATGTTGTGGACAGGCTCCCCGTCAGTTTGGGTTGAAGAGGTCGATCTGACTTTCGAAATTTAGTTGACTTATCCTATTCGGCTAGCTAGGATAGGTCCCGCCTTCAAGCCGCACAACCCTATCATGAGGGGTTAAATCATGACTTTCAGTTATCCATCCAAGGAAGTTTTCTTAGTTATTATATATATATATATATATATATATATATATATATATCCAGATTTATACAAAGTGTAAATATACCTATAAATATTAAAAATATTATGATTAGAAAAATTCATAAAAAACAGTTTATGTTCAGTAACATAGTTATGAGCTACTATACATTATTTATACATGTTTTCTCAAATTCAGTTTTTATGGTATTTGTAAGAACCCAAACCGCAGTATGTGGATTAATATTAAAAGAAGGGTAAAAAGGTATTTGGGCAGACTTCATCGACAAGGCCATCATTCGTCGACGAAGGTTGAAGGCTTCTCGTCGACAAAATTCAGAGACTCATCAACGAGGGAATGCCAAGAGGCTCGGAGGAATTGGAAATATCTGGCTCGTCGACGAAGCTAATGGCGGACTTGTTGACGAGGACGCCAATTTGTCAATGAATCCACCCAAGTCAAGGGCTATAAATATAAGTTCCATTACTTCTAATCTAAGTAATCTCAAATATTCTCTCTCTCTCTCTCTCTCCTCGATTTCTTTGTCATTTGTCGCCTGATTCATAAATCCAATGTTACTGCGAGGATCAGAGAAGGATTCTCTACGTTTCTAGTGGATCGAAATCTCGTTTCGATCGATTTCGGGTTTCGGGCTAAAATCGAGGTAAGACTCGGTTTTCGTTTCTGATTCAGTATACGTGTAGCAGTACGAATTGTAAGTATGTATTGTACTATGGTTTGTAGGTTTTGGAGTCTTGGTTCGTAGTTTTGGGGACCGTAGAGCTCGTAATTGGAATTCGGGTTAAGGTAAGGGGATTTAGTTTATATTAGTTTATTTTCGAAATCAGGATCAGTAAGCTTGTAGGCTACGATCGTATGTATGTTTTGGTAATTTATTTTGGAAAATTTATCGGGTAAAATACAGGATTTTTGGGTTACAGTTTTCGTGTAAATTTGGCGATTTCGGGTATAATCTCTACTTTGTTTAGAAAACCATTCGTTTTAATTAAACTGTATTATTGAGATGATTGTTATCCATATTTGCATAAACTGTATACTTGAAATGAAAAATGATATGATTTACCGGAAACCAAATAAGTGCGGTATGTATGGTTGTATGTATTTGTTCTAGTTATTTATAAAACAGTTATGTGGTGACTAATTACCATATGCTGAAATGTATAGGAACGTGAGTTCCAAAATGATTCCAGGTTTTATGAAATCGGCTAGGGGCGGCTAGTTACTGTACCCCAAAACAGCTATATAGCGGCTAATTACCGTACGCTGCGCCATGTATCGGTTAACTAACGTGGGCGAGAGTGGCCGGCTCTATATTCGGGGTGTGAAATATCACCAGTATGTTCCAGCTGATCACCGATGGGTGTGTTCTACACCGTATGGAGCAATGTAATCACTGTGGGCCTCAATCGTCGCAGCGTAGTTGGGTATGTAGCAATGTAATCGTTGTGAGACTCAGGTGACCTTGTGTAGTTGCGTATGGAGCAATGTAATCACTGTGAGCCTCGGTCGTCGCAGCGTAGTTGCGTATGTAGCAATGTAATCGCTGTGAGACTTAGGTGACCTTGTGTAGTTGCACACTAGTGACTGACCATATGTTTTGGGTATCGTATGTACTAGAATGGTTTTGTGAAAATACTGGAATTGTATGTAACTGTATGAAACTATATGGAAATTTTTCGAACTGTATCGTATTTATAGTGTTATGAAGTATATAAAATAACACTGGTATGCCACACACTGATATAACCTGCTTTCTTCCTTACTGAGAGGTGTCTCACCCTGAATGTATGTACAATATTTTTTTTCAAGTCCTTCAGATAGCCGTAATGAGCATCCTAGCGTCTGGAAGCGGGGGTGTCGATAACTACTGCTAGTACCTGTTAGGTACGAGTTTTGGTATCCGGGTTGTCGGGGTGGTTTTGTAGACACCTGGGAATGTTTTGTATTATGGGAATGTATATCCTAGCTTGTATAGACTCTGGTATGATACTGTATATATATATATATGTATAAAGAGACCGTATTCCGCTGCGTATTTTGATGAGTATGAATGTTTATGTGTATGTATATAGAGAATCCGTTCACCCCACGGGGTCGGACCCTCTTTTGTGTTATATCATGTATATTTTAATTGATATAGAGACAGGTTAGGTTACTAAATTCACACCTGAGACCCATCTGCGGGTTTGGGGCATGACAATATTTCTAAATCAGATTTTACAAATATGTAAACTCACTTACCACACACTAGCAATAGCATATTTCGTTTTACCAAGCGTTGTCTCATCATAGTGATTTAATATTTTTCAGGTGACCCAGTTAGGTGACCAGATTAGGCTCGCAGGTAGAGGGGACTAAAGTACTGCCTTGACTATAGGATGAGTATTTTGGGTAGTCATTTTTGGGTAGTCCCTAGGTTCAGATGAGGGTAATTTGAAAATGGTTATGTATGTATATTTTAGGAAGAATTTTGACACTCTGGTATAGTATATATATGGTTATGGTTGCATGTATTTTGCTTCTCAATGTTTAGGTAGTTTACTGTGTTTCAGATTCCATGGGTCCCATCTGGACTGTGATGATGGTTTGGTTTTATCATAAGGTATCAAAGTAGAGTAACTACACAATATATTTTTGTAAAGGAAAAAAAATGGCATGTAAAATCAGGTCATTACACAAGCTCTCTAATTTCAATGTTCTCTTGCTCACTCATTGCAAAACTGATTTGTTGAGATAATCTGAAGTGTTGAATCCATCCTACTATGGTCTTTACTGCTGATCCTCGTCTAGAGAAGGAATTTGTGAATTCTATAATTGAGCTTTAATTCTATTTCATCTTGATATTTAAATTTTGAAGTACATAGTGCTGAATTTGTACTAATTTGCTCTATTTGAGAGTGTTCTTGTACACAGTGTTTATTTCGTATTTCTTGTAGTTCTTGGACGATTCAAGGTGTTTGGATCATTGACCAAGCGTGGGGTATCGCTTGGAGAGGTGATTACTCTAGCTTATTGAATGAGTGCCCAAGCATGGAGTATCACTGGGAGAGGTGATTACTCTAACCTACTGAAGGAGTGTGTAACGATTTTGTTCCTCCCGAAAAGGAACTGGTATAGTAAAATCCTTAGGTAGTTTGCCTAAGGTGAGGACGTAGGCTTGTGATAAGCCGAACCTCGTAAAAAACCCAGTGTCACTCTCTTTCCCTTACTCTCTTTAAATTATAGCAAACATATAAACTGTGTGGATGATTTGATTTCTTAATCATATATACTACATAATTTGGATTTTAAATAAGCTAAAGTTTAATTTGTTTTTGGAATTGCAGAAACCAAAAGGGAATACATTGGTTGATTAATACTTTACTGAAATCTCAAAGGGACTACGTTGATTGATTAACACCCAAAGACAAATTAACTAAGAGTTTATTTAAATTATGAGTTGTTGGGAATTTGAGTTATGGTTTGCATTGAAGAAACAAATTTCATTTCTATAGGGCTTAAATCAAATTTATATTCATAGGGTTGTTAACAAAAGCTGAGAATTGCTATAAAGCTGTCTTGATTGAATATTTGATTGATTGAATAGTTTAAAGTTTGGTTGATCAATTGGTTACTTTGTTGGTGAATGATTGTGGATTGAATATTGTTTTTGGGAATTGAATAAAGACTTAAGTATTTGTTGTGTATTGGATAAATCAACAAGAAGTCAAAAATTCATTAAAAGAATTAAAAAAGGTTAAGAATTCATAAAAGGTTTAAAAGAAAATTTTAATAACTCAATTCACCCCCATCTTGGGACTGCACCTTAGTTTTCAAGATAGTTAAAGTATAAATCTTTGAAATATGTTTTATCAACTTCCATTTATTTAATTCAAAGATATATCTTTAATGTATCTCTCGTATTACTTGATTGATATATTCTTTTGAGAGATTAAGTCCATAGATCCTAATCCCTATTGTGCTTAATATTGAAAATATCTTTGTTGAGATATTTGATTAGGATGTTAGAAGGTCCTTTGATTATTTGTTGATTATAATATCTTGGATCAAAGGTACCACTCTCACATATATATACATATTCATATACACATCGTTGAGAGTTGATACATAACTTCACCAATATCACTTTGAGCATAAATACTTATCATATGTGAATGCATCAATTATATTGTGCATATTGTGGTACAAATCTGCTTGTGTTAGAAGCACATTTAATTGTACAAAAAGCTTATTTGATTGTAATTCCAGGCGTGGCCTGAGGGGGCATTGATCTAACCTGTAAGGATCGGTAGGGTCTTCTGTAACGACCTCAAAATTCTTATTATATATATATATATATATATATTTGTAACCATGTATCTAAAGTCATACGATAAGCATTCCTACGTAGCGGAAACATAAAGCATATCACTATTACAACATAACTGTGCAATACCAGAATCCAGTATGTACATATCATATCCATACAAAATAAACCCTCTATCCTCATCTTTCCCAAAAAATACAAACTCGTCAAAAACTCACCCAAAACCCAGGGTGATCTAAATACCCTCTATCCGTGAGCCTAATCTACTCGCCCAGCTGTCTCACCTGACAAACGGTAATGTAATGGATGAGTCGATGCTCAGTAAGTGGAAATATGCTAATACTAGTGTGTGGCAACTAAGTTAAGGATACTTTTAAAAATAATAACTGATCTGTAATGCAATAAACAATCTGTAAATCATATCTTTCAAACATATCTTTCTTTTTTAATTTAAAGTACACTGTATCATCTGTATTTTTCTACTTTTCATACTGATAATATATCATATTGTAAAACTGTAAACATACATATATAACTGTGTTTTTATCCCTGGTACTCTGTACGTCATGATTTGACCCCTCATGACAGGGTTGTGCGGCCCGTAGGCAGGACTCTATCTGGTCGGCCCTCCAGATAAGTCATCATACTCTACACTACCTCAGCCCGGCCAAACTGCATCCTCTCCTAAGCTCGGGACTGGCTACTACCTCGTCAAGCCGCCCCCCCTCAACCCAGTGTACTGGGGAGCTGTATACTCTTCGAGCACGACTAACGGTGCCCACATACTATCTGAGCTATGTGGTTGCACTCTATCTGTATCTAACAATGGTACCGTGCTCTATAATCTGTATCTGTATGTGTATCTTTCCTCAGGAATCTGATACTATATACATATATACATATATATTCTTTTACTATTTTCATCATGTTTCCACAATTACCATAACTTTATCTTTTTGTATTGTAAATACTATATCTCTGTGTACTGTATCTGTAGCATCTTGATGCTACTTCTGTATATCTATTTGTGTACTCTATATATATATAAACTTTGTTTGTATGTTCTGTATGTTACGATAATAGGAAAACCTGGCATAACAAATTCTGTATAAAGCTGTGGTATAAATACTGGTCTGAATAATACTATATACATGTATTTTTATATATATATATATATATATATATATATATATATATATATATATATATATATATATATCTGTTTCATGAACTATTCATATAAAAACTGTATATGCATGTACATTTCTCTGCGAATATAAATCGATATCTGTATAATCTCATATGTTGGAAAACCATATCAAATGTATATATATACTATCTATATCTTTGTATTTAGTATAGTATGATGTTTCATAACAAATGTATAAATTCATTCTTCACATGAAAGTATACTTAGGCCACGCAAATATTTATGCTCATTTTCTATAAAAACTGTATAATAGACTAACATAAAAATATGCCTATAAAAAATCTCTATTAACTCTATTAAAACTCCTAGCATAGCATATTTCCCTTACCTCAACTTTGAAAAGCCCCTATAAAAATCTGGATGTATACCCATAGGATTCCTAACCCATATCCTGAAAACACAATGTCCCAGAACAAAACATCAGTATTTCCTACCCTACATCATTTCCTATAACTGTCAGAAAGTCAAAAACCCAATAAAAGGCCTTACCTAGAATTTGGGATGAAATCCAACTTCGTTATCTCGATGATCCGCTCCAGCAGACTTGTAGAGAACTCCACCAGGAGCATCGTGATAGTTTCGGATCATTGATCCAGTGACTGGTGGGGCCGGAAACAAAGAGAGAAAAAAAGAGAGTCGTAGGAGAGAGAGAGCTCGGTGAAAAATGAGATAAAATCCTGGATTTCTACTATTTATAAAATAGGGGATTTCGTTGACGAGTCCTTCACAAATTTCATCGACGAGGCCCTGTATTCATCGACAAAATTCATGCTGCCTCAAAACCCCTCCCGGTATTTTTTCGTCAATGAAATTTCTTAACCACTCGTCGAAGAATCCCTATATTCGTCGACGAGTCCTTGTAATTTCTTGAATTTATTTTATTCTCCAAAATGTAATGTTGTCAACGAATGCGGAGCGTTCGTCGATGGAATCGACGGCTTCCTTCTGTTTCTGTATCTATTTTTCTCTCTCTTTAATATTTGAATATCAATATTTTCTAGGTCGTTACATCTTCTCTGCCTCATAAAGAGAATGTGTAAAGGTTGAGATTAACCTTGGTAATTTGACCTGGTTGTATTCAGTTCCGCTCTACCCGTTAAGCGAGCCTTAGTGGAATACTCTTTCTTATGAGCTTGAGGTGGGGACGTAGGCAGTATTGGCCGAACCTCGATAACATTTCTTGTGTCAGCTTTTAATTTCCATATTTTAATTTCCAGCACTTGAATGTTTATGTTTTACTATTGTGTATGATTGAGTTTATGATTATATAGAAAGACCCTAGGTTTGTGTAATACTGTTTGTGGAATTGAAATTAACCTATGAAGTTTTAAATACCTAATTCACCCCCCCTTTTGGGAATACACCAATTCCAACAATACTTAACCAGTATATGAGCTGCAGCACCTCCAAGATTCAGCGATTGAAGAATTCAAAGTCGAGTTTGATAAAAGCCCTGTATTTATAAATATTATGCGCTTCCTTTTAACCAAGGTTTCCGCAAACAATTAATCAAAGTACTCCCTTTAAGGTTTCCGCAAAAGATCAATCAACGTACTTCCTTAAATTAAAAGTTTTTCTCAATCTCAATTGTTTTAGCTTCCTGCAGTCTGATGCACAACCACACAATTTATATATATTGAAAAATTAAAGAGCAAGGGTTAAGAGTGAGACTGAGTTTTTATGAGGTTCTGCTATACCCGTCTACGTCCTCGCTTTAGGCAAGACCACCTAAGGATTCCCCTATAAGGCTCTTTACAGGTGAAGCAAAACGTTACAATCCCTCCTTCAATTAGGTTGGAGCCTCCTCTCCAAGCGATATACCATGCTTGGTACAATGATTCAACCAACCTTGAATCGTCAAAAATTACAAGAGAAACAAGAAACAATTTGGTGTACAATGACACTCTCAAAAGAGTAGATTAGTACAATTGAAATCTATATACTTCAATCAAAATCATAATATAGAAATATGAAGTTCAAGAAGATATCACCGGAGTTCTTTCTTAAATTGTAAAACTCAGTTAAGAACACAAGAACCATGGCCTTTAAATCAGCAAAATCTCAGCAAGAGTATGAGCAAGAGTATTCAATAAGAGAGCTTTGAAAATATGAGAATTGAGATTGATTTTCTTGTTGGGTGATTTTAATTCTTGAATTAGCATGTATTTATAGAGTTAAAAAGTATATTTTCGTGTTGCTTAAGTTGCTTGGAGTGTTTCCCAAGTATTGAAGGAGTTTGGAGCTCAATAAATCTATTTTGGAAACATTCCCTCGCTGTTTTAAATTTGAAAAATCGAAAGTCAGTCACCTAAGCCTTTAATTCAACATATTTTTGCAACACAGTATAGGGTCAGTCGCCTGACTCTGAGAGGTTAGTCGCCTAACCATGTTCTATTTGCTTGCCAATCGCCTAAACAAACAAGGGTCAGCCGCCTGACAGCTTCGACCAATTTTCAGTATTTTGGTCATAACTTTTTTTATACAAATTCAAATTAGACATTCTTGGTATCAATAGAAAGTTAGGAGAAAATCCCACAACTTTCATGTTGAACACTGTTTAAGATAAGGACTTTTTTAATAGAGAAAAATGCACATCAATACGGATATAGAAAAAATAACAAAATTTGGAAAATCCTGTTTTGGTGCTTTTCATTCCAAAAATGATTTTAACATTTTTGAAATAACTTTTGACCTTAAAAAAATATTTTTCAAGTATTTTAAAAGGTATCTAGGTTCAAGTATTTCACCTAAGAGTTTCATGCATCCATATTAAAATCACTTAAAGAACTTACATAAAAACTTTTTAAGACTTTGACATTCTAAGCATTTAAGTTTTCATGTTTTTCCATCTTTTGAGTCTATCTTGACTTCCAACTTTAACTCACTTTAAGTTTCATCAAATCATCTTTGAATCCATGCTTTAATAGTATAAGCTTTATGAGATCTTCTTTCTTTGGAGTACAAGCTTTCAATAATCCTTGTGTGCACTTGACCTTGTATTCACATACTTGAGTCCTGAAATATTATCAGTTAACCAAATATATTAAGTTCCTCTGATTTGTTATCATCAAAACAAGATTTTAAACCTTATAATGCCAATAAGGCCAAATCATAACATAGCCAAATTGAGCTTAAAATGCTTTAACTTGTGGAACTAACTCTGAAATGTGCTTTGTATGCAAGTAAATGCAGGTGAAGGAGGCCCAATACAGGTAGCCCAAGGATGAAGATAAAAATTTTCCTATTTTTTGTATTGCTTTTTCCCTTTTCTTTTTGATATTATACTTGTGATGCAATATGAGTGAATGTAAACACTGATTTGTACAAAATCCTAGTGAATGGACCTTGTATTTCAAGGTGGAGAGACTTAAAGAGTAAAAAATGAGAGATCTTGATTAGGTGAAGACCTTTAGAAGGTACCTATGACTAATAACTAAAAAATGAACTAAAAATAATTGAAAACCCCAAAGTTTTACCATATTTTGACTTTTTGAGTCTGATCCCTATTTTGATGTTAACAAAGTACTAGTGTCTTATCCGTGCATTTAGTGCTTGTATAGGTTTTTATGTTGGCATGCAAATAAGACAAAGGGAAATGAAAGCTAGAAGTACTTAAAGAACACATACTACTGGTGCATTCCATAAAGACAAAAGAGTAAAGAGGAAAAGAAGACATATTTATTTGTATATGCATTTTTTTTTTACTATTTGGTCTGTAATAATGCATGCATATGCATGATATGACTTGAATGGTCAGATGGACCTTAGACTAACAGTAGGGAACCAAAGGCCATAGATAGACCTCAGGAAAGACTTCAGTCGACCGACACTTGATTGTTCGGGTTAGAAAAAGACCATAGAATGACTTTAGGAATCCCCTAAGCAATAAGGGTAATAACTCACATTAATAGGGATTTAACTTGGGTCTTTATTTGGGCCAAAAATGATACTTCAAACAAATTCGGTCGACCGAACCTTGGCAATGTAAATGCCTTGGTCGACCAAACCGAGTTGAAGTAAACTGTTGACTTCACTCGGTCGACCGAACCTTTTTGAACATATTTTCCACGGTTGACCAAATCCACACATGTCTGACACCCAACTACTTGGTCGATCGAACCTTGTAGTTCATTTTGGCCACGGTCAACCAAATATAGAGGATTGGTCAATCGAACCTTGCCACAGTCAACCGAACCTAGAGGAATGGTCAACTGACTTTGCCTTGGTCGACCGAACTTCGAAGGGTTCAAAATCGCCCTAAGACGGTCGACCGAACCAATAGTTCAAAAGTTCCTTGGTCGACCGAACTTGTCAATATGGTCGATCAAACCCTCTATATGGTTGACCGAAACCTCTCGGGTTGGAAATTTTTTTAAGGGCTAAAACGTCATTAGTTTTTAATTAAACTTTTCCAAAATACCGAGCATGTCTCTAACGGTTATAATATTTAGAAAATCTATAAATACCCCTTCATTACTCCAAATTAGCAACTTTGATTAGCAAAAGTTTTCTCTCAAATTTTTTACTTAATCAAAGTTCCCCCACATACTCTTTTATTTCAAAAATCATTTTGGGGTTAAATTTTTCATACTCTCCAACTCTTTTTGTTACATTCTTTGAAATATTTTTTAAAGAGAGTATTTTGTTTGGGCATTTGTTTTTGTATTCATTGCACAAATATCTTTAAGCTTAACTTCTATATTCTCCAAATATTTTTCGTTTGCAAAAATCTTTGTCAGAAAACATAATATTCATTTTTCATATATATTTTATTTGTGCAAAAACTATTTGAAAATCAAACCCTAGGTTCTCCTACTTAGTACTGAAAAATATTTTTTTTTAGGAAAAGTATTTAATTAGGGTTCAAATCTTTGATGCATTTTATCATATTTATTTTACACCATTTCTCTATTGAGCATATTTCATGTCATTAGAAAGTGCATGTTTTGAGCTTTAATATATACATTTATGCTTGTATTTAGAAGCATTATATTATGTACAAAAAAAAAATTGTTATACCGGTTGGGTTCATCCCATTAATTGAACTAGGGAGTCTCTACCCCATAAATGAGACTAGTTCAGTTCAGTTTGGAAATTGAATTAGGGCTTTCCTCACCCCGTAAGGAGAGGATGTAAACGACTTTTGTTTCGCCCGTTTAAGTGAGCAGGATTAGTGTAATCCTTGGGAATATGCCTAATGCAGGAACGTAGGCTGGTTGACCGAACCTCGATAACAAATATCATGTGTCGCTCTTTCTCTCTCTCTCTCTCTCTCTCTCTCTCTCTCTCTCTCTCTCTATCTCATTTAATTACTGCACTTTAATTTCTATATATGTATGCTTGCTTGTTCACTGTTATAATTATTTGCATGCACACATTCAATTTAAATGAGATACATTGCACATATGTATGTCTGCGCTGATAGTTTAATTATTTTACATACACGCTTACATTATGAATGAGATATGAACTGTGGTGAATCGGTGTAAATGTTTAAATTAACCGAAATGTTTTAAAACCTAATTCACCCCCCTTTTGAAATCACACCAAAGTCAACACTATATAATGTCTGGACAAAATGAGGTGTTTACAACTATGAAAAAAAAAAAGATGTAGGTAAAAGACAAATTTTGACTTGATTATTTTTCCCTTAAGACCTCTTATTTATAGACATAAAAAGTTACTAATAATATCCTTTTAAAATATACACTATAAAAAGCTATTAATTATACATCTTCAAATAATAATGACAATGTCATTCAAAATTTGAATTAACAATTAATTATGATAGTTATTTCTTAACAATCATGTCATCTAAAATTAATGATTAAATTCGAAAAAAAATATTTTCAAATAAGATGTCTTAATTGTGTAAGGGCATGTGCCTAGGTGTCAGATGATTAAATATATAAAAATCATTGTTCATATGTTTACATTTAATTATTTAATTTTACTTAAGTTTAGTTTGGCCTTCTTGTGACTTCTTTTAAGTACCTTTTGAAAAGGAGTTGATGAAAAATGAATTGTTAGGTAAAAAAAAAGTTGACTTTGACTATTTGGTAAAAAAGTTGTGAGGTACCTAAGAGTATTTAAAATAACATGAATAGATATGTATTTTTAGGAAATTTATGCATTGATAGTTTTATAATATTTAAAAAAAAATTAGGACAATAGTGAAATTGAATAATTTGTTGAAAAAAAAGAAGCTAACTTTCAGGTTTTAAAAGTTTCAAATCTATAACTTTTAAAAGTTCACCATAAAAGCTAAAAGTTGACATTTAGAACTTGAAAAAAGTTGTTTGTTGAACATGTGCGACCTGACTTTTACTTTCAGAAAAAGAGAAATTGAGACAAAAAAGGAAGCTAAACTCACTCTTAATTTTCCTCCAAATTCAATTTTAACTAATGAAATGAAAATACTTTATAAGTATATATATCGGTATGACAAAAGGTCTTTGAAGTCCTCTCCCTATATGTTTATATTACAATGTAAACTTCAACACCATGCTAATAGAGATTGTTCCAAAGTTAAACTTTATGAGAAAGCGCTATTAATTTTTCTCATTTTCCTAACTTTTACATTGAATTTACGTAACTAGTTTCGAGTTAACTTTACGCACAAACCGCAAAAGTTAGATGGGAGAGGAAATTTGTGCTTATTGGCAGAACCACAACCATTTGAACTTTAGAAATAGGAAAATATTTAAAGAAAATGATATCAACAAATTCACTACCTTTTATATATATATATATATATATATATATATATATCTAGGTAATTCATCGAGTCAGTTTGGACTTCAAGCATCATAAGTGAGATAACATGCCCTCAATTAATCTCATTTATTCATCTAGGTATTGGGAGTATGAAGGTATACAAACATAGACTGCAATTCCTTGGCCAAATTTGGGATGACAAAAGCCAGAGGCTTGCTAAAAGATCCTAGACTACTAACCTAATTTTTTTAATCCACTTCAGCCACACCACAAATGTGTGTTGAACTCTAAGATATGTACACTTATTAAAACTAGTGTGGAATTTGGATTATCTTAAAAATATTTTAAAATAAAATTCCTAGTATGAAAGTTCACATCATTTGTCATCTTTATGCTGTTCTACAAGTTGACATTAATAATCTACAACACATGGATTAGAACTGTTGTATCAAATATACTTTTCCAAAAGGTAAAATAGATGTGCAAATTAGTTAGCCAAGCTGGAGGGAAAATCAAGAAGCCTTTTTGACTATCTAGAGTTATCCTCCTTAATTTGGTTCTTCATTGTAACGCCCCAAACCCTTAAACCCGGGTCCGGCGCGTTATACCTGTTAAAATCCTTAATAATCCATAATTAACATAACATACACAGCGGAAAACATAAACAAAATCTTCATATAACACAATACCAGAGTTTACTAATTTCTATCTATAATCCAAAGTATCCATCCAACACCTGCATTCCCGTATATACATACATCTCCAAAAGCATTTTAGTATTTTCACAACCATTCTGTTCTCAACAAGCTTAAAACATAAAAACTTAAAACATAAATATTTACATTCTCCCAAAGTATTATGAAAATATACCCTTTCTCTTTAAGTCCCTAAAAATGCTAAATACCCTTGAGCTCCCTAAGCTCGACCTCGAGGATGTCTTGAAAAAGAAATAATCATATTCGGGTGAGACACATCTCAGTAAAGGAAGAAACATACATATTAAAACAGCGTGTGACCAACATGAGATAAATAGATATCATTTTTATTTCATTTGCAAATCATCATATAACATTGAAATCGTTTTTTGAACCTAAACAATCACATGCAAATATTTAACCCACGAGATTACCCAAAGATAGGGGTGATTACCCGCCCATACAAGTAGCACCCCTCTGTTCTGATACTTAGGTAACCCTAAGGTCGCAATTAAAACATATCAGAGTACTCACCTTACTCAGTAAGCCTTCAAGTCGTAGATTAATCTCATACTCACACAGTTCAACAATAGTTTACCGGTAAAAACCCTAAGGATAGGGAATCCTACTCGCCCATACAAGTAGTTTCCCTCTGCCCTAATGCGTTATGTAGCTACTAACACATCTGAAGCTACTAGTGCACTCGCCTTACTCAGTAAGCCCTCAGGCGAAGAGTGCACCTCGCCCAAACGTAACATGTTCTACATACATAAATACTTCTAATATCATAATACATCATTCTTTCCATTATTATTCAATCATTCTCATTCTTTCATGTTCATAACTTAACATTTCCTTGTGTTAAGTGACTCTTTCCCATTTGTATCATTCACACTTCACATTTCATTTCATTGCATTGTCATTTCATTTCATAACATTTTCATTTCATTCCTTTGTACAACAGTCGCTTTTTAGCCGTCATTTGTTTGTCTACATAGAAATGTGTTAAAATCTAACACAGCTCCTTTTAGCTGTTATCAGTTAGTCCACATAGAAATGAGTTAGATTTGCTAACCCAGCTTTCAACTGTCGTACCTTTACATGGTTGCATTTACATATACAGACAACATTGTCCATATCATATTTTATTCTCATTGTTTTACTTAATCTGCATCTCATACATTTAACATATAATTTGTACAGATTCTCATGCCACACAATTTAATAATAAAATTCATACATATTTCTCATAAAATAAGTCAACCCATATTTAACATTTATATGCTCAAAATACATTTCATTTCTTATTTAATTCATCAGAAAATTCATTTCACTTTCATTCGTTCACTTTCACATATACATAACTATATCGACAATCCCAGACCCAGAAAACATAACTTTCATGGCTGACATTTTAAGCCCACATAACAAACATAAATACATAAATAACACATATTCATTTTTAATTCATGAAAAACATGATTTAATATATAAATTTCTCCCTTACCTTGTTTCTTGAACTACACCGACAAGGACTCTGGAAAAATACCTACGGTGCTCACCCGGATCCTGAATAAAAAATTCTAGTTCCATGTAATTAATCCCGAATAAAATATTATTTTAATATTTTCTAGGCCCATAAATTCTAAATAAATAAATATACCCTTAAATATAGCTAAATTACCAAATTTTCTAAATTAATTAATTTATTTCCCCAAAATACTACCCATCTAGCCTTCCCTAGGCTCCACACACCTCAAATTAACATTTAAACTAATATTTAACACTCCTACTTAATTTTCTAAATTATGCCTGTAGAGCCCAAAATTACACCCGCGGCGCTTACCCGAGCCTTGATTCAAAAATTCTAATTCCAATTAAATTATTCCTAAATAAAATACTATTTAAATATTTTATAGGGTCATAATTTTCAATTTACAGTTATACTCTCAAATTTAACTAATTTGCCAAATTTTCTAAATCTCACTCTTGCTTTTGAGTATGGCTTTGAAAATCTCAATTGAAAAATTACCTACGTCAAAATGATGACAACAACGACTAGGACCACGTAGTGGTACCCGTTCGCCGATTTAATAGTAGATTTAAAGCAAAATTGAGAAAATGGAAAAAAATTACCTTTCCCCAGGAGTAGTGCTTAAGTCGTTTCCACGACCAATCTGCTCCAGTAGAAATGTCGGCAGCGGAATCAGAAATCCAACAGCACCTTCCGTTTCCCGATCCGCTACAAATTCACCGAGAAATTAAGAGAAGGAGACAGACGGAGATGGAGTGGCTGGAGAGGGAAAAAAAACATTTAGGGGGGGGCGTATTTGTACTTCTCTGCTTCTTCTTTCTTCTTCTTATCTTCTTTTCATTTCAGTAACTTTATACATACATACATATATATATACATACATATATATATATATATATATATATATATCTTATTTTAATTATTATTTTTAAATCCAATGCAATAATATTTAATTTAACAACTAATTATTTAATTATTTAATTTATCTTAATTTAATTTTTTTAAAATTTTTTTCCCACGTCATTCCTTTTATTTATTTATTTGTTATTTTATTTAGTATTTTTTTTTTATAAATTTTTTTAATCCTTTTAAATTTCCGGGTCTTTACATTCATCATCTTTTAGTGGTTGATTGCATCATTACTTTCAAAGGGTTCTACTTTCTTTCCTCTTTCATATCCCTTGAAAAAGAGGTGGGGGGGGGGGGGTATTATATGCATGCCTACATCTATTAACTAAACAAACTTTGATAATTTTTAACTTGTTTGTTTTTTGGTATTATTAAAAAATCTCTAAATGCTAACATGTATAATGTATTTTTAAAAATTAATTTTAAATTTGGAATCTCATCAGTTAAACTTTGGGAGTTGTGTTTCAGAGAAATTAAGTTTGTATTTCAAGAGAATTGAGAAGAGATATGAGCTAAAAGGTAAGTTACTTTCCGTTGTACAATTCAAGTGTCACAATCCCACTTCGGATGTGTACTATGAAAATCTTGGACCTATAAAAATGGTTTAGGTTTCAACTTTGTGAGATGTCTCTTATAGGAAAAACTCGTGAGATTAATGGGTTAAAGTAAATAATACCTCACTTAAGTTGGATCCAAAACGATTACATTTGGTATTAGAGTCACGTTGGGGGTACTATCATTTGGGACCTAGCATTTTGACAAGAATTTCAGAGATAATGATGGTTTGGACTTCAATTATGTGAGACGTTTTTTTATAAGACAAACCTGTGAAGCTAGTTGGCCAAAATAGACAATATCTCACCGGAGTTGGACACAAGACTACTACACCAAGCTAGCATGGCCTCTGGTATGAGAAATTATTAGGTAAATTGAGTCTACCACATTGTTTTGTTTATGCATTGACCCAATAAATCATGTGACAACTCAAACATTGGACAATATAAGTAAACTATGCTTAACTCTCTTTCTAAGAAAAAAAAAATTCATGATTTTTTTTTATTCCCTTAAAAATTACAAAAAAAAAAAACCAAAATAAGTATAGGTTTTTTTTTTTTTTTTTTTAAATTATGAGTTTGAAGTGTTAATTTAATTAGTGATTTTAGAAGATTCATTAGTTGTGTATCAGAAAAGTTCTTTTATTTAATGAAAATATTATTAAATTACATCTTAAAATAAAGGTATCGACACTACGTCATTTTTTTGGGCTTGTTAAAATGAGAAATTTTTCATTTTTTATTTATACTTCTTCTTTTGTTCCTAATCATCATAAGAACAAAATTATCAGCTAATAGTTTTCTTTTTAAAATAATGGTGCTTGAGACCCTTTGACACTCAACTAATCCACCAAGATAATATACCCATCCCTTTATTCTTTTCCACTTAAATATTAATGTATTATTTCAAATGGAAAGTTGCAGCCTCCAAAATTGAAACCTTAACATTTTAATCAAGAGAACATTGAATTTATCACCTGAACTATCAATGGGGACCAAATTACCATCTAATACATTAAAAATAAAACAAAGTACCTACAACTTTTTTTTTTTAAAGAAAAAAATGATAATAGTCCATCTTTCTCTAAAGTACAATGTATCACTTCAAATTATGATTAAAAATAATAACTTTAGTATACAAAAATTGTTAAACATCACAGTGTGATCAATAATTCAGGTTAAAAAAAATTCTGATAATCAATATGTTAGCATCGGAGGAGTACATAGGTGTGTTTGATACACATGGGTGAGCACCAACTTGACCCAAAAGTTTAAGTCTATTGGATTTTGGGTCTAACCATATATATAAGCACCCATCATCTACTCATTTTTTCAAATGCGAGACAAACTCACAAGTAAAATTCTCAACAATCTCTCTCTCACTTGTGAGTTATAACTGCTCCCCATTTAACGAAAACTCACAAGTTACGAGTTTTAACTGCTCCCCCTTGTTAGGATCCTATGAGCAATCAGAAAATTATGAACACTATAAATTTACGTGGTTCGGTCAAGATCGATCAACGTCCATGGAGTACACCACAAATTCACTAAAACTACTGAAAAATACAACTCTCTTCTTCCTCTCTTTCTTCTCTTTGCTCTCTGTGCATATCACAACTCTCCACAACTCTCTATTTATAGAGTTGATAATTAATTACAATTTAATACAATAAATCATAAATTGAGAGGTTACATCCATTTAAATTAAATGATGGATAACAGCTCCAACTTGCAGCGCGTCTCCAGCTCCTCACGCGTCTCCAGCTTAGCGTCTTCTGGCTCCAACTACAATAATCTCCCACTTGGAGATGGAAACGCCTCCTCAACCAGTATCATGAATAAATGACGTGCTCAAAATATGTCTTCAGGCATGAAGACCAACTGAAATTGAACACAACTTCAACTTCTCTGTAGTCACCACCTTAGTTAACATATCTGCCAGATTTTTGCTACTTTGGATTTTTTAAAGTGTCAACACGCCGTCTTCTATAAGAGATCTAACGAAGTGATAATGCAATCCAATATGCTTAGTTCTAGAATGAAATACGGAGTTCTTTGCCAGATGTATTGCACTCTGACTATCACTGTACAAAATATTCCTTTCCTGCTTTAATCCAAGCTCCGTTAACAAATCCTAAAGTCAAATCATCTCTTTACTGGCTTCTTTCATTGCTGCATACTCAGCTTCTATAGTGGATAAAACAACAATCTTCTATATCTGTGACATCCAACTAATAGTTATTGTGTCAATAGTGAATATATACCCGGTGGTGCTTCTGCGATGATCAATTTCACTTGCAAAATCAGCATCTACAAATCCTTGGATTTTCAAATCGCTTTTACCGAAACATAGGCACTTATCAATAGTGCCACGTAGATATCTCAAAATCCACTTCATTGCTTCCCAGCGTGTCTTCCCTGGATTTGACATATACCTGCTGACAGCTCCCACTGTTTGGCTAATATCCGGTCTAGTACCAACCATAGCATACATTAGACTTCCAACATCCGAGGAGTATGGTACCTTAGCCATAGAGTCTTTATCTTCATCTGTCTGGGGAGACTAATCCTTAGAGAGACGGAAATGACCTGCCAATGGTGTATTTACAACCTTGGCGCTGCTCATGTTGAATCTCTGTAAAACACGGTTGATGTACTCTGACTGAGATAACTGCAACGTTCCTTGTTGCTTATCTCTAGAGATCCGCATCCCAAGAATCTGCTTTGCAAGACCGAAGTCTTTCATATCAAATTCCTTTGACAATTGCTGCTTCAATTTTATGATCTCTTCTATATCTGATCCTGTGACTAGCATATCATTAACATATAATAGTAGAATAATATAGCTAGCACGATATCTTTTGAAGTAACAACAGTGGTCAGCATTGCACTTCTGAAAATTGTTCCTCTGCATACAGCTGTCAAATTTCTTGTACCATTGTCTAAGAGCTTGTTTGAGACCATACAAACTCTTTTTCAATTTGCATACAAGATTCTATTTACCTTTTACAGAGAAACCTTCTAACTGTTGCATATAAATTTCTCATCAAGATCACCGTGAAGAAATGCCATTTTCACGTCTAACTGCTCAAGATGTAAACCCTTTGAGGCAACAATACTTAAAACAGATCTGATGGTTGTTAGCTTGACAATTGGTGCAAAAATATCAGTGTAGTCAATTCCTTCCTTCTATTCGAAACCTTTGACTACTAATCGAGTTTTATACCTCTTGGATCCATCATGCTCTTCTTTGATCCTGTAAACTCATTTTTCGTGAAGAGCCTTCTTACTATTAGGTAACTTAGCTAGTTCCCATGTTTTGTTGGAGTTAAGAGACTTCATTTCTTCTTTCATTGCAAGCTCCCACTTGCTTGAATCTCCTGCCTGACATGCTTTAACATAGCATTCAGGTTCTCCTCCATTTGTAAGAAGTAAATTGTTCACATACTTCCTGTTTAGTACATGTTGCCAAGAAAATCTCCTAAGCTTTGGTGCTGCAGTAAGAGGTGGTGGTGCAACAATATGCTCCACATGTTCCTCTGCCTAAGGAATCTCGGTATTCTACTGAGGATTCTCAGTGTTCTGCTGACATGTCCGAACACCTTCTAAAACATCATCCACATCTACAAAAGTTATTTCAGACTCTGTAGATTCTGTTGTGTGTCTATCTTTGTACATCACCTTTTCATCAAAAATCACATCTCTGCTTCTGATCACTTTTTTGTTTTCATCATCCCAAATGCGATATTCATATTCATCTCCACCATAACCGATGATTTTTGGGATTTCAGATCCATCTTATTCCTAACAAGATCATTGATATGTACATATACAACACAACTAAAAACTTTCAAATGTGAAAGTCTTACCTCTTTATAACACCAAACTTCTTTTGGTAGACTATAGTCTAATGGTACTGATGGACTCTTGTTAATCAAATAAGCTGCTGTGTTGACTGCTTCTGCCCAAAACATCTTTGGCAAACCTAACTGCATACGCATGCTTCTGGCTTTTTCTGTCAACGCTATGTTCATCTGCTCGGCTATGCCATTGTGTTCAGGCGTACCTGGCACAGTTCTTTCCATTTTGATACCATGCTCATAACAGAATATCTTGAACTCGGTGTCAACATACTCACCACCGTTATCTGTTCTCAGCTTCTTGATTTTCAAACCAGTTTCGTTTTCTACCATTGCTTTCCAAATTTTAAAAGCATAAAAAACATCAGATTTATATTTCAGGAAGTAAACTCATACCTTCCGTGAATGATCATCGATAAACATGACGAAGTAATGCTTTCCACCTATGGATGAAATGGTTGTTGGTCCCCATACATCTGAATAGACTAGCTCAAGTCTCTCCTTCTTTGGGATACTGATGTTTTTTTGGAAACTAACTCTCTTCTGTTTCCCAAATATGTAATCCTCACATGTGTCAATCTTCACCGACTGTAAATCACTCAACTTACCCTTTAAGTGCATCACCCTAAGTCCCTTCTCACTCAGATGTCTGAGTCGTTGATGCCATAAGTTGTTATCATCATTTCCTATAACAACTGTAATATACATGCATGTATCAGGAGTTACATAAAAAGTACGCTTTTCTTACCTCGATCAATTGTTAATGCACTCTTCAAAATCTTCCATTCATCACCAATGAAAGATATGTTATATCCTTCATCTTCCAGTTGACCGATTGAGATTAAATTCTTCCTCAGGTCTGGAATATACCTAACATCTCTCAGTTTCCATACTGACCTATTCATTTTGATCTTCACTGTCCCCTTACCGACAATGTCGTAAGGTTGATCATTGCCCAGATATACTTTACCAAAATTACATGATGTATACTCCTCTAGGTAATCTCTGCTGCAAATGGCATGGAATGAAGGTCCAGAGTCTAATAGCCAAAACTCCTTTTTGCTCTCCAAAGAACAGATCAACAAATCATCATTTTCTGAAGCAATATTTGTTTTTGTCTTTGCCTTCATCTCGTATTCTTTCTTCTGACTTCTGTGCTAGTTCTTGTAATGACTAGTTTTTCCACAATTGCAGCACTCAATAATTTTTGTACTTTGGGAACCTGTGTCCTGAGAACCACAAAGATTTCTGGATTTAGATCGCCTGGGCCTAGATTTGCCGCGGTTGTTTGATCGTCCATGCTTGTTTCTTCTACCTCGACTTTCCGTGCTTAAGGCTGTACTCAAAGTAGAGCCATGGTGTGACTGCATTCTGAATTCCTCCGTCAAAATCATGCTAATGACCTCATCGTATACAAGCTTTGATTTTCTTGCAGAGTTACTAATTGCAGTAACAACACCATTCCAACTTTTGGGCAACTGACTGAGAATCAGTAGGGCACGAATCTCATTGTCAAATGTTATCCTGACTAAGGCGAGGTCATCCGACAACTCGTTGAAATTATTCAAATGTCTGCTAAAACTTTCACCTGCAGACACACTCATAGTAAATAATATTTTCATGAGATGTATCTTGTTAGCGGCTGACGACTGCTCGTACATATTCGAAAGTGCATCCATTAGAGACTTGGTGGATGATATATGCTTGATATTGAATGTCACAGACTTTGACAATGTCATTCTGATGGCTCCGAGAGCTTTTCAATCGAGCAACTCCCACTCGTCCTCGTTCATAGATGCTGGCTTACCCTTCAATGGTAATGCAACTCCTTCCCAAACAAATAATCTTCTATTTGCATCTTCCAGAAACCAAAATTGTTGCCGTTGAACATTTCGATTTTTAAGCACTTTTCATTCGATATCTCGATTCACTAATCTAGATATGGATTTAGCTTAAATGGATAGCACAATTAGATTTGGAACGATCGAAAACCTTAGAAATGGTTCAAGTCGTTCGAAAAACGGACCCAAAACAACTCCGAAAAGCTCGGTCAAAGATCAAGTCAAGCCTGGTCAAACTGGTCAACACTGACGTGGCACTAGAGCTTGCCTTCTTACATGGCACTGGGGCCCACCTGCTGACGTGTCACTGGGACCCACCTGTTGACGTGGCCCTGGGACCACTTGCTGACGTGGCTGGGTTTGGAGCGGGCCGTCTCGGATACAGATCTTAGGTTGGGTACGGAGAGGGTCTCGAGTTGATTCGGTCTAAGTGAGTCACCGGGTCGGATCGCCAGGTCGGAGTCGAGTTGCCGGGTTGGGCTGAGGCGGTCCAAGTGAGGAAGATGCGTGGGGTGCGTGACAAGGCGTCGTGCTCCGGCGAGGCGCATGTAGCTTCGTTTGAGCTCTTTTCAAGCTTCAACTTACACGATTGGCTTCGTCTCGGCGAGGTGAAGGTGATGGTGGCCTCAAAAAATAATTTCGAGCCACTAGACAGAGCTCTGATTTCGGTGAACACTTCGATCTGGCCTTTCTGCTCAAACCGGGTTCTAATACCACTTGTTAGAATCCTGTGAGCAAATAGAAAATTATGAATACCAGAAATTAACGTGGGATCAAGATCGACCTACGTCCATGGAGCACACCACAAATTCACTAAAACCGCCGAAAAATACAACTCTCTTCCTCCTCTCTTTCTTCTCTTTGCTCTCTGTGCATATTACAATTCTCCACAACTCTTTATTTATAGTGCTGATAATTAATTACGATTTAATACAATAAATTAGAAATTGAGAGGTTACATCCATTTAAATTAAATGATGGAAAACAGCTCCAGCTTGCAACGCGTCTCTAGCTCCTCACGCGTCTCCAGCTCAGCGTCTCCTGACTCCAGCTACAACACCCCTTGAATGGAAGTCATATTCTCTTTCATGGGGCTAATTCTTCAATAGTATGCTCAAGTTGATCTTATCGCTACGTCTTACATGTCTCGAATTCAAGTGGAATTCTCAACTCAATCTTAATTCATGGAGTCCATGTTACCTCTGCTCAGGTGAGAGTGGAATGTCAAGTTGATGAAGGTCAAAAAGATTAAAAAAAAAAAAAGAAAGTCAAATAATTATTTTCTCTTTCTCATATTGATCCATTTTTTCAAAATGGAATCACCTAATCACCAACTTCACAGATTCACAGCAATACGTTTATTTCCTATCCTAACGTACACGTTTGACTGATAAACAAGTGCAGTATCTTCACATGCATTAATTCTTCCATTCACGGAAATACTTTTATTGCTGTCATTAATTTATTGATACTTTTTCTTTTGCCAGTTTTATTCAGAGTTGTAACGCATACTTTACATTTGCATGATAATAAATTATCACTTTGGACAGCAACAGCTTTTTACAAGTAGTCCAATTATAAGGATACTATGAGCTGAGATGTTAACCAACATTGACATTATAAAACAAATTACATTCCACGTGATAGGAGATGATTGGATGAAGTGATAGGAGATGGTGAGATGAAGTGATGTAGGATCTGTTTACTTCATCCAATCAATTTCTGACACATGTTAATTTTTTATTGGAGCATTTTAGATTTGATACTTGGTGAAACTAAACATTCATATATGGGTGTTTTTGTTTTGGTAACTTAATTAAGTGAGTACATTTAATCCATATTTGGTGCAATATGGATGTGAATAGGACTATCCACAAGAGAATAGGATCACATACCAATTAAAGCGGAATTATAAGAATTTGTAGAACTCTATATGAGTTGTTAATTCAAACATTTTAGATTTAATTCTTAATGAGATTTAAATATTTATTCAAGAGTGTAGTGAGTTGGTTTGGTTAGGTTAGGTTAGAGCTCTTAGGCTAAACTAATTGCATTTAGGGTGAGTTTAGCCTCCTTTTAGTCACAATTTTTTTTTTTTTTATTTACATAGGAACTCCAGTCGCCTGCGCCCTTCGGACCTGTTGGTGCAAAACCAAACCTATGGATCAGCATCCTCCGTCCTTAGGTCTCGCTAATTAGGGTAAAGTTCGGATGCGGACACAACTTCTGTGCATCAGTTGGGCGTTTGGCTAACTCGACTTCCGGGACAGATCTTTATTACCATCCACGGTCTCCATTGGCTCACGGAGAACTCTCACCATCCACGGTCCCCACTGGCTCACAGAGTAAACTCTCACTATCCACAGGTACCGCTAGTTCCATAAGTGTATTTACCTAGAATTGAACCCCTGATGCTCCTTTTTACTTGTTGATATCTTTCCACAGTACCATGTCGTGGGGGCACAATTTTTTCTTTTAAAAAGTAAAAGTTGTGTGCAACATTTTTGGTAAATATATTTCTAACTTTTAAAAGTCAATTTTTAGTTTTTTTCAAAAGAGCTTTTATGATGAGTTTGGTCCCCCTTTTTGCTTCAACTTTTCATTTATAAAAGTAAAGTTGGTCCCAACAAGTTTAGTAAATAGTTTTTCTAACTTTTAAAAGTCAAATTTTTTTTTTTTTTTTTTTTGGTGAGCTTTTATATGGTATAAAGTAGGAACTTTTAAAAATAAGAAGCAAACGAACAAACTAGTCAATTTCATTATTGTCCTTATTTTTTAAAAAATATTATAAAATTATGAATGCATTAATTATAATTCTAAAAAATATATATCTATTTTAGTCATTTTAAATACCTTTAGACACCTTACAACATTTTTACCAAACACTCAAACCCGACCTCTCTCTTTTTTCTTTTGTCTTTTTTCTTTTTTTCTAATAACTAAGTTTTTATGGGAGACAAATATATCAAAACAAATTCCCTCTAAAATACCTATGATTGGAAATATTACGTTAGGTTTTTTCAGAGTAGTTGGTCAATTTTTAATACTCATATATTTACATTGTTATTATTATAAAGCATGTTATTGACCCTCTAGAAAAATATTATTGTCACTCCATTTATTAACTGAAAAAACAAAAAGAAATTGGACATAAATTAGTTTATATATATATATATATATATATATATAAACACTATCTATATATTTTTTTTTAAAATAATAATAATAATATTGACTCTCCATTTATTTTTTGAATATATTAAACAATAATTTTGTTCTTAAATTTTCTTTTCTACTTTTACCACTTGGGTTTCATTATTAACTGAAAAAACAAAAAGAAATTGGACATAAATTAACAGTTTAATATATTCAAAAAATAAATGGAGAGTCAATATTATTATTATTTTTTAAAAAAATATATAGATAGTGTTTATGATTATACTATTGTCATTATCATCATTATCTATAACTATATTAAAAGTGAGTTTAGCATTCTCATTTAACACATGACAAATAATTTCTCTCTTTTATTTTTTTTTGTAAATAAAATTAATGTAAAAAATTGTTTTTAGGTTTCCCAACATAGTATGACAAATCACAATACCATGTGTTCAAATATATAAACTTTCGTAATTTTTTACTTACAAAATATTAATGTATTAAATTAAGAATCAATTTTTTTTTTTAAATTAATGTGTTTTTCTTTCCATAGCTTTTCACAATAAGGTAAAAAGTATATATATTACTTATTATTATTGAGTGGAGGTATCATAAATGCTGCTATGCCATTGTCACATTCCATGTTTTATCCATTGCTGATTTTTAAAATTTTCTTTTAATGTTATTTTTTCTCTACATTTTATTATCCTTATTTAATGGAAGACGAGAGATTTTCAAGTCAAATAATTGGAAAGTGAAGCATTTACTCTTCTTTTTAATTCTTATTATTCTTTAAATATATTTTTCGTATCAATTTTTTAAAAATATTTTTTTTCATCAAATCCTTGTAGCAGGGGATATTTTGAAAAAAAAAATAAAATTCATGTTACTCCTATTTATAGATATGGTAAGGGTCTTGACCAGTCAATCGGGTGCTTGTAAATTCTTACGCAAGAGAAATATAAATTTTCACATAATCATCTAGTCAGTCCTAACGTGTCAAAAACGCATCCTTACTAATGAAGTCGGAGTCAAACATCATTTATCTCCCAATTAATGATATTCGTGTCTATTATTATTTGACCATAAAAAACACTTGCCATGTGTTAGTGTTGGAAGGTGTTTTGAAAATAAATTTACAAAATTGGCATAGGAAAAAAAAAAAGGTAAGGTCTCATAAATGCATAAACATCATTATTCATATGTTACATTTCCTTATTTAATTCCACTTAATTTTCCATCAAATTCAAATTTCACTCTTCCATATATTACAATGTAAACTTCAACGCCATGCTATTAAAGATTGTTCCAAAGCCAAACTTTGTGGGAAAGAGCTATTAGGCTTACATTAGATTAACATAGTCAGCTTCGAGTTAACTTTAGACAAGTTTGAGGGAAATCAAAAAGCTTTTTTTGACTATCAAGAGTTATCCTCCTTAATTTGAGTCTTCATCAACTTTTGGTGGTAACATCATTAGTTTCAAAAGGTTTTACTTTCTTTCCTCTTTTGTATTGCCCGAAAAAGGTTATGATATGCATGCCTACATCTATTAATTGAACAAATTCCTTCGATAATTTTTATTTTTTTTTCTTGGTAGTATTAAGAAATTTCTTAATGGTAATGCATCTAAAGTACTTAAAAAACTAATTTTAAGTTTTTTAAGGGACATTTCACTGGTTAAACTTTGAGAATTACATTTCGGAGTAGTTAATTTTGAATTTTAAAATAAGTGGAAAAGGATATGCAATGAATTAATTGAGTCCTATCCATTGCACAAATCTCTACTAGTTACAAAGAAAATTTACTAAAAAATTTTAACCATGGATAAACCACGGGCTTTATTTTTTTTATTCGTTTTGGAAAGAAAATTAATTATGATTTACTTATATGGTCTAGGCTGTAAATTGTTATCGCTTTATTGGTTAGTCTATAAATAAAAAGGTAGTCTATCGAATAATTTCTCCTCCAATACTCCTAATAATTTTCACTTGCCTAATCTAATTTCTTTCCATTCCTACTTCTATATTAATTAATTATTGAGTAATGGAACAACAAATGTACGACACACATTTTAATCCTTTTTGATTAAAATGAAATTTTGTTAAGTCATTTTATTAGAACCTGCATGTCCTAGAAAAATTATTTTTAATACTAATGTAGATACTTTAAATAATTTAATACATTTATTTTAGTAGATTATAAAATTTTAAAAGGAGATGCTTACATCTAACGTTGCAAATGAGTCAAGTCGAGCTGAACCAAACTTTGTCATGCTTAAACCCGTTCTTTAAATTTTTAGGCGAGTTTGAGCTTGAGTCGAGCTCAGATCGAGCTCTAATATATTTTGCTTAAGCTTGTTTATTATATAAATGAACAAATTCATGAGTCCTTACCGAACCGAGCCATTAAAATGTTCACTAATGGTTTGGTTCTTTTGCAACGTCTCATTTTGAGAGACAAGAGATTTTGTTTGGCAAAAAGGTGAAAGGACTCTCACTAATATTGCCTTAGAGGTTTTTTACCCTACCAAATTAGCCTATTGACCTTTAGCACAGGGGCGGCTCTGCCTTTAGGCAATTGAGGCAGCCGCCTAGGGCCCCCAAATTTTTAGGGCCCATCAATTTTTTCTTAATATAATAATATAGTTTTTGGGCCCCAAATTTTTTTTAATTAAATAATATTAATATTATTTATTATGCTCTATTCCCATAATTGACTTCCCAACTAACAAATAAATTAAATTATATTTTAAAATATAAAATAAATACAATTATATTCTTTTTTTTCAAGTCTTATACTTTCCAACTAACATCTTTATTGTATTTCAAATTATCTATTACTCCCATCTCTCCCTCTTAGTCTCTCTAAATTTTTTTTTTCATCTCTCACACACTCTCTCTCATCTCTTGGTCTTTCTATGATTTTTGCTCCAATTATTGTGTTCATCATCTTCGTGCCTCTGATTCTCTGTAATTTTTATCAACTCTAATTTTGATTTCAATGTTTGTATATTATTTTTCTATTATTTTCACTATGAAATTTTTTTTTTCTATTTTTTTTTTAGATTTTGGAAGCTTTGAGGTTAGAGTGTTGTATTCGGCAAGAATCCGATATCTCTAAAGTCTCGTTCGCCGATAGATTTGCAATAATAATAATAATCAGGTTATATTGTTTCAATCTACTATTTTTATAGATTTATTAAATTTATTTTTATTTGTTTACCTAATTTGTCAATTTATAGTATTAATTTTGAAATTTAATTATGTCAACGAGAAAATATGAATCCGGATATGAAAAACAAATGAAGAAAAAAAAATAGAAGAATTAGTGTCATCTCAAAAGGGAGCCCTTAATAAATTTATTTTTAATTCTAAGCAAAATATAAATGAGCAAGATGAAAATCCTCCCAGAAACGAGCAATCAATTCCAGAGATGGAATTATAATCTAATAATAATAATAATAATAATAATAATAATAATAATAATAATACTGATAAAGATAACATTGATATACAGGAAATGTTCACTAATGATATTTCTTTTGAAAGACATTTTAACAATATAGAAGAAAAATAAATAAATAATGATGATAATATTTATGATCCAAAACATTGGGAAAATGGATTAAATGGATTGACTATGTTATCAATAGAAAAAGAAATACGTGAAAATCTTGAATATAAAACTTTAATTAGTGATTTTGCATATCAAAAAGTTAGAAAAATTAATTTTGAATAAAAATAAAATTAAACAAAATATTAAAGGTCATTGATTAAATCATTCGCCTAGAGCCCCATATTGTGAAGAGTCGGTCCTGCTTGAGCATTAGCCTTATCACTAAATTCTCATTATGCAGTTTGAACTAAATAATCTTATGCATAGGAGTGACAAAACGGGTCAAGGCTCAATCAGTGACTTGTTACCTATCCATGTAGAACGAATTTGGGTTTGAGAGGAGACGACTCGTTTATAAAGGGGTCAACCTGAACCCAACCAATTTAATAAATGGGTTAGACGAGTTTAGGTCAAGTACCCATTGGGCCATCCGTTTACATTCAAAAAATTAGCATTTTATAATTCATATTTTTTGCTTTTGGGTATTTTAGATAAATAATATTTTATAGTTACAAGTTATACAACTAGATTTGTTGAAAATTTGAAGAGGAAAAAATGATATACAACACAAGTGATAAATTATATTTGTATTGATGTTATTTTGTAAATTTTAAATCATATTTTTTCAAACAAATTAAAGAGATATACTATTTTCTAAATTTTGAGTTTTTTATTGAGATAATAATAAATAAAATAAATGACTAAATGCGTGTTATTTTTTAGAAAAAAATTAAGAAAAATTTGGTGAAATGTTATAGAAAAAAATTAAAATAAAAAATTATATTTTTAAATAGGTGTTTAATAGGTAATTATTTACGATATGTTTAATAACGAACATGTTTAGATTTATAGGTTATTTACCCATTAATAAATGGGTCAACCCAAACCCAATCCTTCCAAACTCAGTCAGAGATCCCGTTTTAACAAATTATGCACAAAAAGTCCTTACTTTTAAACCAATTATAGTCTATCAAGCCTAATTCGACCTTAATATACTAAACCATAATGATTCTAATTTGAGCTTATTAAGCGAGTCCAAACTGAGTCCATAATCGAATTGTTCACGAGTCGAAACAAGTTGAGTATATAAATGTTCAAGTTCGATTTGTTATTAAATGATCAGAAAATTGGGTTTGAGAATCTTTCATTTATATGATGAACGAGCCTAAACGAACTCTCGCTACCAAACTTCGAGCCACTCATGAACAGTTTGATTCATTTGCAACACTACTTACATTTTTAAAAAGTAATTGACACTTTATCATTTTTTTCGCACTTGCTAAGATGAGAAATTTGTCATTTTTTTTTTCTTTCAAAAAGTAATACCATCTAACGCATTAAAAATAAAAATGAAACAAATAGAATTTTATTTTAAAAAAATTGACGCTTCTCTTTCTAAAGTACAATTTTATCACTTCTAATTATGATTAAAAATAATATCTTTAATACCCAAAAATTGATAAGCATCACAGCTGCCACGTCATGAAGGAGAAAAAAAAAATAATAAGACAATATTTAGAAGCATAAATTTTAATAGATTTGGATTTAAAGAAATCTAATACAAGTTTATACTATATTCTATTTAAATCTTAAAAATGCACACTCCTGAAATAAAGATTAAAATTTGCGAGTCGACATGTTGGTCCGTGATAGCTTCAAAATGTCAAATGGCTTTGCTGACACCTCCAAAAAAAAATATCCATACTTTTTGTCTTTTTAATAGGAAATTTTTTTTCTATGCTTCACGGATCGCTATTTCAATAATTTATTTTATTTATGTTTTTAAGCCTACTTTATTTTATATATATATATATATATATATATATATATATCTGTGTGTGTGTGTGTGTGTGTGTGTGTGTGTGTTTTGGCCTCCCCACTTTCAATACCATACTGTAACAGTCTTACTCGATATACTCTAACTCTAGTGCGACTGTCTCCCATTAGCAGCCAGTAGTAATGAACGAGATACCAACGATCGGCGGCGGAAGCGGCGGCGAGGCCCTCCGGTTCATCGCATATGTCGTTCGAGGCCGGTGGTTCTCCGTGTTCGCGTCCTTCCTGATCATGTACGGAGCCGGAGCAACCTATCTCTTCGGAATCTACTCCAAACAGATAAAATCTTCTCTCGGCTACGATCAAACCACCCTCAACCTTTTAGGCTTCTTCAAAGACTTCGGCGCCAACGTCGGTGTCCTGTCCGGCCTCCTCGCCGAGGTAACCCCAACTTGGTTTGTGCTCTTGGTCGGTTCCGCCCTGAACTTCGTCGGCTACTTCATGATTTGGCTCGCCGTCACCGGCAAGATCGCCAAGCCAAAGGTGTGGCAAATGTGCGTTTACATCTGCGTGGGAGCCAACTCTCAGAATTTCGCGAACACGGGGGCTCTGGTCACCTGCGTCAAGAACTTCCCGGAGAGTCGTGGCGTGATGTTGGGTCTCCTGAAGGGCTTCGTCGGCCTCAGCGGCGCCATCATGACCCAAATTTACTTGGCCATTTACGGGAACAATTCCAAATCTCTTATACTCCTAATTGCGTGGCTCCCCGCCGCCATCTCTGTTCTGTTTGTGTACACGATTCGGACGATTAAGCCCGTCCGGCGAGGCAACGAGCTCAAGGTGTTTTACCAATTCCTCTATGTATCGATCGCTTTAGCCTTGTTTCTAATGGCTATGAACATAGCCCAGAAACTGGTCGTGTTCTCGCGAGCCGCTTATGCCGGAAGTGTCACCGCGGTTTGCGCCCTGCTCTTTCTCCCTCTGATTATCTGCATTAGAGAAGATGTAGCCCTCTGGAATATCATGAAACAGCCCCGTGATCCTCCCAACGGAATACAGATTGAGAAAGTGGCAGCGTCGGGATCAAATCCACCGCCAAAAGAGTCGGAATCAGACCCAATTTCATCCTGTTGCGCCAACATATGCAAGAAGCCCGACAGGGGAGACGATTACACAATCTTGCAAGCACTTCTGAGCATTGACATGTTAATCCTGTTCATCGCTACTTTCTGCGGATTAGGATCGAGCTTGACCGCCGTCGACAACCTGGGTCAAATCGGCGAATCGCTGGGCTACCCGGCTCGAACCGTGAGCTCCTTCGTATCGCTCGTGAGCATCTGGAACTACTTCGGCAGGGTCTTCGCCGGATTCGTCTCCGAGAGCCTTCTGGTGCATTACAAATTCCCCCGACCCCTTATGATGACACTAGTGCTCCTTCTCTCCTGCATCGGCCACCTCCTCATTGCATTTCCGGTGCCAGGCTCCGTGTACGTCGCGTCGGTGATCATCGGATTCTCCTTCGGCGCTCAACTGCCACTCCTCTTCGCAATCATCTCCGAGCTGTTCGGCCTGAAGTACTACTCCACATTGTTCAATTGTGGGCAAGTGGCAAGTCCCGTTGGGTCATTCATCCTGAACGTTAAGGTCACCGGAATGCTGTACGACAGTGAGGCATTGAAGGAGCTAGCGGCGAAGGGGATGGATAGGTCGTCGGTGAAGGAGCTGACTTGCATCGGGAGCCAGTGTTACAAGCTGCCCTTTATAATTTTGGCTGCGGTTACTTTCTTCGGAGCCATTGTTTCGATGGTTCTGGTGATGAGAACGCTGGAATTTTACCGAGGAGATATCTATAAGAAGTTCAGAGAGGAGGAGAAGGCGGCGGAGACAGAGGTGGCTCTGTCGTCGAGCAGGGCGGAGCCGCCAGAGTGATACAGAGAAGGACAAATTTGGGAAAAAATGGGGAGTGGGTTACAGTTATAGGTGCCATTTGATTCAAATTTCTGTACTGATTTTTTCTATTCTGTCATAATAATTAATAATAATTAAAGAAAGGAACTACATTCACACTCTGAAAGTGAATATGTTGACAGAAAACCCAGCAAGTATATTACTTTTGCTTTTTTTTTTTTTTTTGAATATCGCCGGGTGTCCACAACCGTCAACGCACGTCCGTTTTACGGTCTGCACGCACCGGTCGTGACTAGTCTCACGTCCCGTGATGGCTACCCCATACCACCACGAGGAGGTAAATCAGGAGCCCGCCGCAGGAATCGAACTTGGGATGCCAGGATTTGGCTCACCTCGTGAAAGGAAATCCCAAACCCGCCTTGCCAACTGAGCTAAACCCTGGGGGTAATATATTACTTTTGCTTGCTTAGGGTTTAAGTGGTTTTAGGATGTCCATGGTTTTAGAACTTTAGTAGAAATGCAGTGGTTGATTGATCAGCAAATTTTATATCCATCCATGTTCAAGACTAGTCCAAGCTTGGGAATGCTGCATGGATCTGGTCCATCTGGATGAGAATTTGGAAGAAAAGAAAAGAAAAGAAAAGAAGGGAAAAATGAAAGAAAAGGGAAGGAAAGTTGTCTCATCGAGTTTCTTTTATTTTGCTCTGTTCTTAATGTTAATGGTGTAAAATTTAGTGAATCTGTCTTATTTGTTAAGCCCTTCTAAGCATTAAATTTGTATAGTTGATTTGGTATATTTTATTTGTTGACATTGGATTTTGAGAATCTTTTGGCTTGCTAACATTTCATGGGTGTTTTAAAAATGAATAAGTTTAAAGTTTAAACTATCCAAATCATTAATTAATTTATTCTATTTTTTATTTTATTTTATTTAAATAGAGTCACCGTTTTATTTTATTTTTTAAAATAAAGAAAAAGTAGATCGTGTACTTATCCCCTATTGACTTTGGTGTATTCCAAAGACTGGGAGGGAATTGAAATTTAAAACTTTCTTCCTATGTTAAACTAAATAGCAGCAGTATATCCATAACCTAGGGTCTGTCTATACAGTTTTAAATGCGCAGATAAATAAAACATACAGAAATTAAATCATGCGTAACACTCACAATATAACATACACGTGCGGTAAATAAATTACGGAAAAATAAAATACACACACGGTATGTTATCGGGGTTCGAGTAATACTGCTTACGTCCCCGCCTTGACTCACCAGCACAAGGATTTTACTAATGTTCACGTAATGAGTGGAGCGACACCGGTTACAATCATGTCAATTCACGGGGCTGGCCTCAACCTACAACCGCACTTTACCAAGATGATGCACCTAACTTTTCTAACCGGGTCTAAGCCAATATGAGACTATTCAACAGGGCTAGTCTCCCTCTTCAGGCCCACGCCTGGAATACAAAAGATATAACAATTTACGTACAAACAAATGTTTCTTACACAAGTAGATATGTACTACAATATAGTACAATATAATCAATGCACGTCAAATAGATAGGAACTATAAGCTTAGTGCAATTTGTGTGCTAACACTCAAAGTAATGTCTATATTCAATCAAACACAAAGAGTGTATAAACAATATAATCTTTGAACCGATAAATAGATGTAAATCTCAATAACGATTTAGGGTTTCAAAGATTTTCACCAAGTTAATCAAAATATCTCTAAAAATATTTTCTCAATATTCAAGCACAAGAAATATTTAAAAAATGAGTTTGTGAAAAAGATTTTGCACACTGAAAAATCACAAGTTCAATTAATCTTGCAATGATAATGCAAAGACTCACTAGCCACTAAATTTTCCCATACACTGATTTATCAAATAAAATAAAGGGATAAATCTTATGCTCAACTCTCAATCTAAAAAACAAATACAATGAATATAATGAGAGTATCCTAGCAATATAGAACAATAAATAACCACTCAAATAACTCTCACAAAGATTGGTTTATCAAAGGAATGATTTGTATGAGAGAGTATAAGAATTTGGCTTCAAAATGTGTAATATGGGAAATGAGAGTATAAAAAATTTGAGAGAATTTTTGGTTAATCCTATTTGCTAATTCACCTTAATCTTTGCAAATGAAGCCCTATATATAGACTTGGCCAATTTTATGACTGTTGGGAACTCATAGGGAATTATTAAAATTGTTTTGAATAAGTTTAAAGATTTTAACCCTATTTAACCCCAAATTACCGAGGTAAAAATAAAAACAACCCAAGAGTTTCGGGTGCCTGATCCACGATTTGGTCACCCGAACAGATACAATCAGAAAAGTTATTTTTGAAGTTTGGGTGCCCGAATATGGGTTTGGTTTGCTGAACCAAAGGCGATTTTCAAAATACCGCGGTTCGGTCACCTGGTCTAAAGTTCGGTATGCCAAATTTGAACTTTCGGTCGCCCAAGGCATATTTGAACGTGAGAGTTCGGTCTACCGAGTTGTTGAGAAAAGTTAGAATGGACGTTTCGTCACCCGAGGATGCTACGGTTATTTTGGTTCGGTCGCCCAAAACCAAGTCAACTTTCTAACTGGTCAAAGGTTTGGTTGCCCGAGGTGTTTTGAACACCAGGGGTTCAGTTGCCCAAAGCCTTACTAATTTTGCCTTTTAAGTCCTGTTTTACTTCAATTGGTTCCCCTAATGATATATGTGATATTGAGGACTATCTTACGTGTTAGTGCAAGAACCTAAGGTATTTCTAAGGTCTTTTGACTTAAACCCAAAAACTCGGCGTTGGTCGACTGAAGGGTGATCCCTAAGGTCTTTCTAAGGTCTTGAGCTTGTAGTTCCTACATGCATGATATGCAGATTATTATAGACCCACTTGAAATGAAATTATTACAAACCCAATAATATTGCAACAAATAATAAATGTGTCGGGGTCTTCATATTTCTTCAAATTGCTACATGTTATCACTGTGATCTAACTTAGTATGACCCTGCACACAAACTTGAAAGTCATCAAATACCAAAAGTATTTGTCATTATCAAAACCGGGTATGACCTAAAAGGTAAACATTCTCCCCCTTTTTGATGATAAAAAATACACCATGTAAAAATGGGTACAACCAAGATAGGCTCCCCCTGACTTTATGCATAATGGGAAAAATAAAGATTTTAATAAATTTATTCATTACCCAATTTTGCCACTTGTACCCCTTTTGGTAATAACAAAAATGGCTATAAATATAAAGCATGTAAGCAAAACATTGAGTATGAATCATTTATATGCAATATATGATTGGAAATTTTTTTTTGGAAATTTCGGCAGCATGCTGTTTGAAATTAGAGCATTTTGCCCAAAAATATATATGTATAGAAATTACATGAGAGTTTTAAATTAACAATTTATCCATAACTACTAACTCAACCAGTCCAGTATGGATCAGAATGGGAAACAGAAATATAACTTTCAATCATCCAAAAGATAGAATAGTCATACAATGCAAAATGAATGACAAAGATAACCTCTTTAAGTATGAGATATAGCAATTACACACACAAATAATATAACTGGTCATTTAAATGATTTAAATGACATGAAAATAGAATTAGACCATGAATATGCACAAACCATTGCAATTGAGACATATCATAAGACTTGTGAAAGATTTGAGTTTAAAGCATACGACATATGATAGCAAATAGAAGGTTTGAGCATAAAAATAGTCATACAAGTTCACATGCATTTTTATGTGAAGTTACCGAACTAGTTGTGCAATTTAAAGATATATATGTATATAATAATAATATATATTTCCCTTATAATGTCTGCAAAATGGTACTGGGGGGTGCTTGCTGAAAAGGAAATTTTAATTTAAAGCAAGCAAGCACAATTTTTTTGGTTTGTCAATTAAGCACATACTAAAATATAACCAAAAAACCATAACCATAATGATCCTAAAAATTTAACAATCAGATGCAAGATCATATGACAAATCAAATGACTGTGGCAAGTTAACATATTTCAAGTCAATATTTTCAATAAAGTCACTACATTTTAGGCGATTAAACATCCCACATAATGAAAGGAACAAACGCTAAGTATATGGAGTGGACTTGTCTGAGAAGGATCTAGTCTATCTATGAGGTGTTGGGTCTTTCACCCTAACATCTTCTCACCTACTCGCCATGTCCAACCAAGACCACCCTAGATCAACTCATTCTTAAACTTGACGTGAATACATCTGCAGCATTAAACGGTTGAAGAATCTTCATATGTGGAGAACATGTGTCGTGTCCTTGACTTATTTTTTATTTTTTTTGGTATTTCTACGGAGCAGACATTAGCATTTCATTTCATGTGCATTTATATTTCTTATTCTTTCTTCTGCTCATTCTCCAATTTCTATCTTTTCTTTATCAATTAGGACAATCATTACACTTCTTTTGTTATCTTCATACCATCAATGAGAATTAAGCTCGAATAGTGGTCCATGAACTAAGTCTATCTCTAGGGGTGACTCAGCCTTCACATCTTGAGTAGGCTACAAAACCTAGGTTTCTATCTTCCCACTAGATGTCACCTCTAGGCTAGCAAATCAAAAATAGAGACTAGTGTACAAGAAATCGTCTAGAAGAAAAGAGAATCGAGTTTCATGAACTATAATTTAATATTAACACTCAAAAGGACGATAAATAGCTCAAGGATATCTCACAAGGTGTCATAGTCGCCATGGGTGTTCTTTCAGTGTTCATAGGGAACCCTAAGTGCAATGAATCACGTGAATGTGTCTATTCAGCCTCATGAGATGCCGTATAAATACAAGAAATTATATAGTCAGATTTACACGAGTCTACTACCAATTAATTCTTCATGGAGTTACAAAGTCATATAAAGAGAAACTACGCATAAATGACTCAAGTGTGTAATTCTTAGGTTATATGCAAGTATGTGAAGGGTATAAGTCAGTGTTAATCATGAGATAATCGTTTATCCTAAATGCTTTCTCTTTCTTTCTTTTTTTGAATTTATTTTCAAATTAATATATAAAACCCAGCAAATATACGTACACAATGTCACATGCAAATGCTCACCCCCTAACTAAGGTAGAACATTCACCTCAATGTGAACGCATAGGGGAAATAGAAAAACTGTGCACGGGTGAACAACTAATAGAAAATCACTACCAACTAATGCAACAGAAAAAAAGAAAAGAAAGATGCAAATAAAAACAAATAAAACGAAAAGAAAAAAAATGAAAAAGAATGCAGTAAAATAGAAAGGTTAGAGGACTTCCCTAGGGTCTTACAGAAGTAAGAACTCTTTATTGGGATCGAATGGGATCATTGGAGGCTTGAGTTGGTGTTCCTTGACCATGACACTGTTATCATTCGTTGGGTCCACCAGTTCTACTGTGCTGTGGTACTGAGCATGTTCAACGATATACGAGCCACATCGGGATCTTAACTTCCAAGGAAATAAACGGTATCTAGAGTTGCAAAGAGGGTCCAACTGATTTGGGAAGGGTTGTTTATCCTTGAGGTTATGCAGCACCATCATCTGCTTCTTCTCTAAGCGGTCCTTGTCATAGACTTTCCTCTTAGATTCTGTGAGCGCACACACCTGCAACTTTCTCAACCCTATTACATTATCAAGTAAAAAGTCAATCTAATTTATGATCCAAAATACATAATGCTGAATTTTAACAGGTACATAACATGCTTTACCATAAATCAACCTGTATGGAGTTAGCCCTGAAATTTTCTTGATTGCAATTAGGTGAGCTCAGCGTGCATCGACCAATTTCTCGAGCCATGCTTTGCAGTTAGGACAACTCTTCTTCTCAAATATGATATTGACTTTTGAAAAGAACTGTCACTTATCTTGCATTGGTGTTTGATTGGTGGCAAGGTAGTTCATAATATCATCAACTCGAGGGCCGCATGACATGTCGGTGACTGGATAGATGATGTCTAACATTATCAACTCTGGTGGTCTCCATCGCACATCACGAATCGTTATCGCATCTATCTTTGTGGACTGCCCCTTGAATTTAAGTAATGCGCTAATCAATGGAACTTTCTCATCAATTACCTCAGGTTGTTCAGGAGCTTCATTCTCAAATGCACCATCAGGACCAAATGCTGAAAACAGCTCCAGCGTATCCAAGTCATCAACCACATCTAATGCGTGTACTTATGAATCATCACACCCAGTCAGCGTCTTATTAAACACATTCATTTCCAGTGTCATGTTTCCAAACGTGATCTTGAGTACTTCGCTTCGATAGTTAATCAAGGCATTAGAAGTGGCAAGGAATGATCGGCCGAGAATAACAGGGGCCTGATATATGGTGGACACAAGCTACTGCATGTCCAGAACAATGAAGTCCATTGGGTAGTAAAATTTATCGACTTGAATCAATACATCCTCAACAACGCCTTGTGGAGCTTTTACAGAACTTTCTGCTAACTGTAGCATCATAGTGTCTTATTTAGCTCACTTAAACCCAATTGTTCATATATCAAAAATGGGAGCAGGTTCACACTACTCCCCAGATCAAGTAGAGCTCTCCCGATACGAGATTCACCAATCATGATCAAAATTGTGGGAGACCCAGGGTCTTTAAGTTTATGCGAAGTCCGGCTTAGTATCAACGCGCTAACCTACTCAGTCAAAAAAGTCTTTTTCTTCACGTTCAATTTCCTTTTTACTGTGCATAGGTCTTTCAGAAATTTTGCATATGCAGGAATTTGCTGTATGATCTTTAGAAGTGGAATGTTGATCTTCACCTATCTAAATATTTCTTGGATCTCAGTGTGATACTTATTCTTTTGACCAGATGTCAACCGCTGAGGATAGGGTACCATAGGTTGATACTCCTTGACTAGCTCATCCTCTTTATTATCTAAATTTGTTAAACTTGAGCTGGCCTCATCTGATTTTTCTTTTCCCTCATTTGGCTCAGCCGTCACTTCAGATGCGGGAGCGAATGTTTGTTGATTAGTGGGCATTTCAGTATGAGCAACTTCTTTTCCGCTTTGCAAGGTAATAACTGCCTTACCTGACTCAAAAACATCCCCTGAAACATTGTGCACTGGTTGCTATTACTGTCTATATACTTGGGGATTAGGTTGAGGCTATGTAGGGAATTTCCCTTTTTCCATGGTGTTCGGCTGTGTACTTATCTTATTCATGGCATCTTTCAATTCACTAAAGGATTGATTACTCTGATTGCTGGTCGTGACGTGAATCTGCATGAATTGCTGAAACATGTTCGCTATATGTGCCATGCTCTCATCAGGAGATCTTTTTTCTGGAATAGGAGCTAAATTTGGTTGAAATCCCAGTGGTGTGTAGCTATGAGAAATCTGTTGCGGCTGATACTACGGTTGAGGAGCTGCAACTGGGTGATATGTTGGTTGCGGAGGCGGTGCATAAGGTTGAGAAACTTGCTGATACCACGAGGATGATGGACTAGGTTGATCATTCCTCCACGAGAGGTTCAGATGATTCCTCCACCCTAGGTTATAAGTATTCGATAATGGCTGATTCTGCGTTGTGTTGACCCAATTCCTCAATGGCACCCGATCAGATCTACTCTCTTTCCATACTGGTAGGAGTTGACAGTCCTGAGATCTGTGGTCTAAGGTCTCACAGATAGAGCAATCCTCAGCTTTCACTTTCTCTGATTCCATAACCTCCAGTTTCTTAGACAACGCAGCAATAAAAGCCTGTAAGCTAATTTCCTCTTTAACCTCGTATCTGTCTCCACCACTGATCGCTCTGAGAGGTTGTACTGCTATTGGTGTCCGTTCATAACGTGTGTTTCATTGTTGGGCACTCTCAGCTAAATAATCAAAGAATGATAGAGCCTCATCTAGTTCCTTGCGGAAGAACTCCCCATTGCACATAGTCTGAACAATTTATTTACATGTAGGGGTTATAGTAGTATAAAAATAATTCACTAACCTCCAAGATTCGAATAAGTGGTGTGGACATACATTCATCAGGTCCTTGAATCTCTCCCAGCAAGCTTGGAATGTCTTGTCATCTTTTTGCATGAACTGACTGATCTGCTCCTGCAGGTATCGAGTTCTTTGAAAAGGAAAGAACTTATGTAAAAACTCACGCTGCATTTCAACCCAGCTAGTAATAGAGTTAGGTTGTAAAGAATTAAACCAGATTTTTGCCTTATCTTTCAAAGAAAAGGGAAACAAGCGAAGTTTGATATATTCATCAGTTCCAGCCCTAATTATGAAAGTGGTGCAGACCAACTCAAAATCTGTCAAGTGTTGGTATGGACTCTCAGAATCCATCTCGTGAAACTGTGGTATCACTAATAACATGTCATGCTTAATATTGAAGTTCGGTGCATCTTGCGGCAACATAATGCATGAAGGTGTAGATGTGCGTGTGGGCTGTAGAAAATCTTGAAGTGTACGTGGTGCAAGTGCAGGTGCAACCATGACTTCCTCAAAGAATTGGTCAAACAGATTGCTCAAATAAATTTCAAATATCACTCTTAAAACTAACAAGAGAACAGTCAGATTCTATGCTTTGTGTATCCTTACTAGTGCTAGGTGAAATTCTACACAGTCTATTCAAATTATTTCAAACCCAAGGCATCAAACATCAATGCAGGTAGTAGAAATCCACTAACACAGCAGCAAACAAGAATGATCAATTTTTTTTTTCAAAATTTTCATTTTTTTTTGATTTTTTTGACTTTTTATTTAATGAAAAATCAGAAATAATTGGAAAAACACAAAATTTGAAATTAAAATTGGCACTTCCCAGCAACGGCGCCAAAAACTTGACTCACTCGAAAAATGAGCAACTCGGAAGCTATCCCAAGTATAGGAGTTCTGTCATATAATATTTAGCTAAAAGGTCAGATCGTCTTCTCAGAGAATGCGTTTTAATCTCAAGTTTTACGTTTTTCCAATCGAAATTAAAAAGTTACTGAACTTAGTTCAGATTCGGATTTTTCAAGATTGTTTGAGATTTCCTTCAACAAATTAAACGAACACGTAAATAAAACCCTAATCCTAGCATGCACTGAATTAAATAATAAGAACATAAATCCTACGTCTAATCAAGTAGTCATCGAAACACGCGTTAAACTTTGGAATAGGAATGACTGTAACTTTAACATGTAACTAAAATACGTAATAATGAAACTCACACAAACACAAACGCAAACGATAAAAACCGAACCTTTAACAAAAATTAAGAACTTAAACCAAAATCAAAATTTAAACGCAACCCAGAACTCGAATTAAAATTTAACGCCTTAACAACTTAAACAATAATCAAACACGATAAAAATACAGAATTTAATAAGATGGACCCTAAACTAAATCGAGCTTCAATCAAAAATTAAATTTTAAAAAAGAAAGACAACTAATTTAATTTTCTAAAAACAAAAACAAATTTTTTCTTTTTGTATTTTATTGTTTTTTTCTTTTTTAGAACCAAACCGAACTTAACGGAAGTAACTAAATACTGAACTGCTAATTAAATCTACCACTAAAATTATTTGAGAAAATAAATAAATAAATACTGCAATAATAATAAAACACCTTAAATAATATTTAAAATTTTAAATTTTAAATAAACCTCAAAGAAAATAACAATATTCAATCTTAACAATAAACAAAAAAGAAGGAGAGAGAGAGAGAGAGAGAGAGAGAGAGAGAGAGAGAGAGAGAGAGAGAGAGAGAGAGAGAGAGAGAGAGAGAGAGAGAGAGCCATGTTGCTACTAGCTGTGGTAATGGGTGATGTTGCAGTGGTTGGCTAGTGGCTCGGGTGGTGATTTGTGCAAAGAGTTTAACAGCTGGGAGTGGTGGCTGTGTTGTAGAAGTCTGGAGAGAAGGCAGCAGCAGCTTTGAGGAGGAGGTGGCCGGAGCAGAGGGACGCAGCCACTGGTTGTCTCGGGTTGGAGGTTTCAGGTGCTGCTATTCTGGCTTACGGCAACAGCTGGTGGTGGATCATCGGTGGAGGCTTTCGGCGGATGGTTGTAGAAGAAAGTCTGGAGCAGTGCTTCGATGACTGGTGGCTCGGGGGTGCTTGGCAACACAGCAGGTTGGTTGAAAGAAAAAAAATAGGAAGGAGAAAGGCAGGAGAGAAGACGGAGAAAGAGAGAGAGAAGAGAAGAGAAGAGAGGGAGGCCAAGAGAGTTAGGGAGAGAGAAAACCAAGAGAACAAGGAGAGAATTAGTTATGGCAGACAGGAAAAGAAAAGGAAAATAAAGCAAGGGAGAGGGAGAAGAAAGAGGGGGAGAGAGGGAAGGGGTCTACTGCCTGGGTGTGTCGTCGAGCTTACAGAAGAAAATAAGAGGATTTATAGGATAAGAAGAGCCCTACACCCGGCTTAACCAGACCTGACCCGGTTGCATGGTCGGGTTACATAAAAATAGTTATTTTATTTTATTTTTCTTTTTCTTCTTTCTTCTTCTTTTTTTATTAGTGAATGAGCCTCATTTTGATCATTCTGGAGCCCATTTCTCTTGAGGCTCAAAGCATAGAAATTGTAGATAATCTTTTCATCTTTCTCTAGGCTTTTGAATCGTCTCGATCAAAGCTCGAACGGAAAAGTTATGCGCGAATTACGAACTAATACCGGTTTTAGCTCTCGAAAATTTTCCTGCGATAAAAAAATGTCAAAAATTCATAAGTTGCTCAATAAAACCTAGAGATTATAAATATGAAACCTTGTTAAAATATTGAGAGTAATTAGGAATTTAATTAAAAATATAAGCCCTAATGCGCGAATTAAAACGCCTAATCACATAGTTTAAGTGTGTAATCAACTCCTGTCCCAACCCCAGGTGGATTCATCTATCGTATCTGGTTCTTCCAAAGTTCTATCCTTGGGAGGGAATCCTGTAGGTAATCATGTGCAGCTAGGCTCTGATCCTTATTGATGAAAGATTCCCATATTGGACTTCAATCCTTTCCCATAGGGGTCCGGACAAAGCCAGAGAGGGAATTAAAGTTAGAAGATATTTCGATAGTGAGAGATTTTTCTAATGTGTTTTCAAAGGATTTTTCGGGGTTGCCTCCCGACCGTGAAGTCGAATTTTCTATTGATCTACCTCTAAAATGGCACTGATCTCTAAGGCTCCGTACATAATGGCTTCGACGGAATTGAAAGAATTAAAATAACAGTTGCAAGAATTGCCGAACAGAAGATTTATCAGGCCCAATGTGTCACCCTGGGGAGCACCAGTACTCTTTTTGAAAAAGAAAGATGAGTCGATAAGGATGTGTATCGACTACAGAGATATAAATAAAGTGACGATTATGGATAAGTACCTGCTACCCCGTATTGATGATTTGTTTAACCAGCTCCAGGGAACACGAGTTTTCTCTTAGATTGATCTTCGATCCAGGTACCATTAAGTGAAGGTCAAGGCATAGGATGTTCTGAAGACAGTGTTTCGAACTCGGTCTAGCCATTATGAGTTCGTGGTTATGCCGTTCGGACTAACGAATGCTCCTTCTGTATTCATGGACCTGATGAATAGGGTTTTCCATCAGTATCTGGATCAGTTTGTTGTGATTTTTATTGATGACATTCTGGTATATTCAAGGAGCCTCGAGGAGCACGAGGACCATTTGAGGGCATTTTTTCAGGTGCTAAGAGAAAGGAAGTTGTATGCCAAATTTAAGAAGTGTGAATTTTGGTTGGAACAAGTCACATTCCTCGGGCACGTGATATCCAGGGGAGGTATTTCTGTGGATCCGAGCAAGATAAAGGTAGTAATAGATTGGGTAAGACCGAAAAATGTTCATGAGATCAAGAGTTTCTTGGGATTGGCAGGATACTATCGCCGATTCGTGGAGGGATTTTATAAGTTATTAGACCCTCTGACAAAATTGACTAGGAAGAATGTAAGATATGAATGGACAGATGAATGCGAGCAGAGTTTTTAGGAATTAAAGCAGCGACTTATCACTGCATCGGTTCTAACAATCCCTTTAGGAGAATGAGATTTTGTAATCTACAGTGATGCATCTAAAAAAGGACTCAAATGCGTGCTGATGCAACAAGGGACAGTTGTAGCTTATGCTTTTCGAAAACTCAAGGAGTACAAGAAGAATTATCCAACACAAGATCTGGAATTCACAGTAGTGGTTTATGCGTTGAAAAGTTGGAGGTACTATTTGTATGGGGGTAAGTATGAGATCTTCATAAACCACAAAAGCCTTAAATACTTGTTCACGTAGAAAGAGTTAAATATAAGGCAGAGGAGGTGGCTAGATTTGATTAAAGATTATGATTGTACCATCAGTTACCACCTAGGGAAAGCTAACGTAGTAGCTGATGCGTTGAGTCGTAAGTCAGGAAATGCATCAGTATCAGCAATAGTAATTCAACATCAGATCAGGATGGATTTAGAAAGATTGGGCATGGAATTAGTAGAAGGAGATCACCAAGCACTCATCACCAATTTGGTAATTTAGCCCACTTTATAGGAAAGAATTAAAGATGCTTATATGAAAGATGTGAAATTGGTAAAGATTGTAGTTAAGGTGCGGAGTGAACAGAGGACAGATTTTAATATCTCAGATGATGAGTGTTGAGATTCCATACCAGACTATGTGTACCTACTAATGCTGAGATTAAAAGAACAATCTTGGAGGAAGAGCATCGTTGCCTTTATGCAGTGGACCCAGGAAGCACTAAGATGTACAGGGATTTACAAGAGTCTTTTTGGTGGAGTAATATGAAGAAGGAAATTGCTGGATACGTGGA